>NC_142934.1:23136929-23139429 GCF_046866305.1 Octopus bimaculoides | reverse complement strand
CTCCTCCTCCTCCTCCTCATCATTATCATCATCATCATCGTCGTCGTCGTTATCCTCCTCCTCCTCCTCATCCTCATCCTCCTCATCATCATTATCATCATCATCATCGTCGTCGTCGTCGTCATCATCATCATCATCATCAGCTTTGTTGTCGTAGCCTCGCCTCTGCTATGGGAAGTTGTTTTCATTTCCGTAATCATCGTTGTCATCGTCGTCATCGTCGTCATCATTATCATCATCATCATTATCATCATCATCATTCTCAATGACATCCCTACCCCCTCCACTGCTCTAATTTTCTTCCCCCTCCACCTTCTCTACCCCCTCCTTCCCCCCCCCCTCCTCTTCATCATCGTCGCCACTCACCACCGCCCTCACCATCATCATCGTCGTTGTCGCCTTCATCATCATCATCATCATCATCATCATCATCATCATCATTATCGCCTCGCCTCTGCTATGGGAAGTCGTTTTCATTTCGTTGTCGTCATCGTTGTGTCTGAAAGTCCCTCCTATTACGTCTGTTAATCACGTCAAGGCCGCGCTATCCTTTGTGTATCCTCAGAGAGTATATATTACCCTGAAATCTCCGATGTGTATGGGAGTTTGCGGAGTATCGTGATTAAATAGATTTCACTGAATGAATTCGTTTGCTTTTCTTAATTGATTCTCCATTACTACGTTGTTGATATTGTCCTTATTACCAAATACGGTATTGAAATATAATAATAAAAGAAAAAGATATATGATACCTAAAAATTCATTTCACATTTGGGAATGTCTGATATCAATCAAAGTGTTATTTTTTATTAAATAAAATAAGGTGAAATGTTGAATTAAAACCACGATCATATATTAATGTCACCTGGTTTGGAAAGTCTACGGATTAAAGTGTGAATGTATGGTCATGTCTTCATAAAGTTCGCTATTATTTTCATGTGGATTCGGGTTCAGTCCCACTCCACAATAATGTGGGCAAGTGCCTCCGGGCCGAGCCAATTTTTTTTTTTTTTTTAATGCTGAGTCTTGATGAAGAGTGTGTGCCAAAGATCTCTACAGGTTTTCCGAGAACTGGTGAGACTGAAATTGTTAATGTTCCAAATAATAAATGTGTTGGAAGCATTATTAGTACCAAAGGACAATTTTTATATTCAACTTAACTTAGAGATCTCTTGTTAGAACGCCGAATACCTCATGATTATAAAGATTGCCTTTTGGCACTAATACTGCATCCATCGCTAATAATTAAGTTTTGATAAACCTGCTGGCTATTTGCGAGATCAGTGTCTGAAAAGCCATTTGAAATGTATACATAGTGGTAGCGAAATTTGGCTGGTATGCAGTCATTGAACGACTCCCAACTGAGGAAGTACATTAGACTGAAATCACATGATCTCGCCGGTTACGATGTATTTCGGTGCTTTAATGCACCATGTGTCTATATGAGAGGTCCCATCAAGGTCAACACCGCAGTATTCGGCGTTCTAACAATACATCCATGCTAAGTTGGATATAAAGATTGCCAGTTAATGTTCCGTTTAAACTGCTCCAGGATAACACCTGCAGGAAAGGTATGAGCAAAAGAAGATTCCAGAAGGCAGATATACTGGGCAGAAGAAACTAGGATGAATAGTTAATGTGTTGAAAAGTAGTTGACGGGACAAACTGGGGCTATCTAAACTAGGGAGGTATGATACTAGCTAGCTCCAAAGAACAGAGGCCATTATAATAGTGACAGAAAAGATAGAGAGACGATACAGGACAGTATGTATGTGGGTCAAAGGCTGGAGTCTGTTTGCTAGTGTTTGAATATCAGTTAATCGAATGGCAAGTAGGCAACCTGAATTCAGTCCAGGATGTTTGTTTTTTGGTCGCAGCATGGTCTTAGACGTGGGAGTTGTACTTCAATTTAGGCCTCACTTGAGTTTGGTAGAGTGCCACCAGCGGTTGGGAGCTGAAAAAATTTTCTGATACTGAAAAGAAGAGTTAATCTTTAGGATGCTGTCCTACGTATGCAAAGAATGTACTTTCACCAAGAGAGATCTTCGGAAACCCATAAGATGAGCCGTAGTTATTTGATGGTTTTGGATGTTAGATAAAATTGGTTGACCGTGCTGAGAACATAAGGAAAACTATTTGTTGAATTTGGACTCAGTACAATACGGAATTAAATTCAGGGATGTATTTTCCATAGTAAATTGCTGTGGCGTAGACCTGGTCTAAAATGACAACAACAACAACAATAATAGTTCTTTCTATTAAAGGCACAAGGCCTGAAATTTAGGTGGAGGGGACAGGTTGATTATATCGGCTTCAATGTTCAACTGGTATTTATTTTATCGACACAGAAAGAATGAAAGGCAAAGTCGACCTTGGCAAAATTTGAACTCAGAACGTAAGGACGGACGAAATACCGCAAGACATTTCACCAGGCGTGCGAACGATTCTGCCAGCTCGCTGCCTACAATAACAATGATATTGAAAATAATAATAATAAATT
>NC_142934.1:23121929-23124429 GCF_046866305.1 Octopus bimaculoides | reverse complement strand
ATATATATATATATATATATATATATATATATATATATAGGAGAATATACGAAAAAACAACAACAGACGAGGACAGGTGGTGTAAATAACAAAAGGATGTATTAGTATGACGCTCGGGAATACGGAAAGTCTTTGACGTTTCGAGCTACGCTCTTCAACAGATTTATATATATATACACGCGCGCGCGCAAAGGGTTTCTTCCAGTTTCCGTCTTCCAAATCCACTGTATGTGTGTTTGTATCTGTGTTTATCCCCTACCACCACTTAACAACGGGTGTTAGTATTTTTACGTCCTCGTAACTTAGCGGTTCGGAAAAATGCGGCCGATAGAATAAATACCAGGCTTCAAAAACATAAACACTAGCGTCGATTCGTTCGACCAAAATTTTTGAAGGCGGTGCTCCAGCATGGCCGCAGTCTAATGACTGAAACAAGCAAAAGATAAGATAGAAAAGATTCAATGATTATAAGTATGTAGTCGTATTAATAAATGTGGAGGTGGTAACGGGGTTGTGATAGGACTGGTTGCGGGGGGGGGTGATAGCAGTGGTGATGACGTGTATGTAAGTGTGGTGGTGGTAGATGTAGTAATGAAGGGTAGGGTGATGATGATGATGATGATGGCGGTGGTGGTGATGATGATGATGATGATGATGATGATGGTGGTGGTGGTGGTGGTGGTGATGGTGGTGGTGGTGGTGGTAGCGGGGGGCTTACATGAGGAAAATATGTCGGATGAAAAGGCCGAAGGATGCTTCTATTTTTAAAACATTGTTCTCCCTAGGGAAGGGGATATGAAGTTATAAATACATTTTGGCTGAGTCTGTGTCAATAGGGGGCATTTCATGCGGAAACCAATACCAACTTTCAAAATGTTTAGTATCTTAAAAAATAAAATCAAGTAAAACACGTTTCTCATTTGTACATTTGCAATAAATATACGTTGTTTACTTTTCTACGCTCTAAGGAGGCGAGCTGGCAGAATCGTTAGCACACCGGGCAAAAAAGCGCAGCGATATTTCGTCCGTCTTTATGCTTTGAGTTCAAATTCCACCAAGGTCGACTTTGCCTTTCATCCGTTTGGGGTCGATAAAATAAGTACCAGTTGGACATTGAGGTTGACCTGATCGACTTATCCTTCCCTTGTAATTGCAGGCCTTGTGTGAAAATTTATATCATTATTTTTCTACACTTTATCAGTGTAATCTATTGAAAAATATCTCTGCAAAATTTTTTTATTTTTTTCCAGGATGGCACTCCTCCTGCACCTGGAGTGTTTTGTCTCTCTCTTTGTCTCCTTTTTATTCTCCCTCCCTCCTTCTCTCTCTCACTCTCTCTCTATCTCTCACGCACACACACACACACACTAAACCACGTAAAGGGTGACTGAGAAATCAAGCAAAAAAAAAAAAAAGCAACCAACCAACCAACCAATATTATATTGACAATCATTATATGGAACAGGGGTTCTCAACCGGTGTCCATATGAACCTTAGGGTCCACATAAGAATTTGTTATTAAAATTTATGCGTTATAAGTTACTTCTGCTTCTGCAATACGCAACATATTTTTAACAACTTTATTTAGAATTCCTAACAATACTTAATAATGAAAATACAATAGGACTCCTTAAAACGTCGAATGGCTTTGAGAATCCAGTAATATAAAATAGAAACCAAAAGCTATAGTCAAAAAATGCTTGAGAGAAGCTGATATAGAGGATCCTTTTGACTGGAACTTTAGGTTTTCCCTAACAGGCGCAGGAGTGGCTTGCCAACCACATGGTTCCGGGTTCAGTCTCACTGTGTGGCATCTTGCGCAAGTGTTTTCTACTATACCCTCGGACCAACCAAAGCTTTGTGAGTGGATTTGGTAGACGGAAACTGAAAGAAGCCCGTCGTATATATATACATACATACATACATATATATATATATATATATATATATATATATATATATATATATATATATATATATATATATATATATATATATATATATATACATATATATATATATAAAGTGGTCAATCGAAAATTTGCAATAGCTCTATAATTACCGTCTCGGCTATATATAACCTTGGAGCCCTAGTAATCCGTTACAGCATTTACCTAGCGTACCTAATCGTTTAGATCACCTGTGAACTAAACCCCCATATATATATGAATATATATGTATATGTATATATACATATATGCTGGTATGTTTACGTCCCCGTAACCTAGCGGTTCGACAAAAGAGACCGATAGAATAAGTACTAGGCTTACAAATCATAAGTCTTGGAATCGATTTGCTCGACTAAAGTCGGTGCTCCAGCATGGCCACAGTCAAATGACTGAAACAAACAAAAGAATAAAAGAATAACGGTTTATTCAAACGTCATGCCAAATTTGCTTTAAGATAATTATTTTAAGTTGTTTCCACTTTTGGTACATGGTCAGCAATTGTGAAGAATGGGATTTAATTGATGATATCGAACCAGTACTTGACTGGTATT
>NC_142934.1:23114429-23116929 GCF_046866305.1 Octopus bimaculoides | reverse complement strand
AAGTCCGGACATTCTGATGATAAAGCACGTGACCTTGAAACTACGATAAGCACCAGTATTAAGAAAGTATATAAACATGATTGAACGGGCAGGTCTTTAAAGAGGTCGTTTGCACGGCCTTGTAGAAACAGCAGCGAAATTCTCCTGATATCG
Source organism: Octopus bimaculoides (assembly GCF_046866305.1). Lineage (NCBI taxonomy): Eukaryota > Metazoa > Mollusca > Cephalopoda > Octopoda > Octopodidae > Octopus > Octopus bimaculoides. The sequence continues at coordinate 23,116,776 of NC_142934.1, read as the reverse complement.
GATCCTGTCGTCATAAAAAAAAGTAACATTGTGTCTTGACTGGAACTATTTGTATTCTCTGTCTAGGGTGATGTTGGAGTTGGGCACGTTTCAAAACTACTGATAGGCCCAGGGCAGATGTGAAATGTAGGCCAGATTTTGAACCAATCAAATGGCTAACTGCACGAGATTTACGCGTGATTACAGGTATGTATGTATGTGTTTGTTTATTGAGTGCGTGTACGTGTATATGTCTTTGTGTGTGTGTGTGTGTGTGTGTGCAGGGTGTCCCCCAAAAATGTATTCTCTTTTTGATTCCGCATAGCTCATTGAATTTTTCAGATCAAATTATCCCTAATAATAGCAGAAATACAGCTAAGTTTTGAAGAAAGAAAATATATTATAAAGTATGAATAGCAGCGCGAAAACATTATGGAAGACAATATAGAAGACATTTTTACAAATATCCACCAAGGCAACGTGTGCGCGCGCGTGTGTGTACGTGGAGCGATGTTATAGATAGGTTTGAATCAGATGGAACTGTGCATGACACGGTCATAAACCAGCCCCGCAAAGGTAAGACAATTGCTGAAAATTCTCCACCGATCCCCGCTGAAATATGTACGATAAATGGCTCGTGAGGCAGAATTCCCAAAATGAAGCGAGCCATTGCATTTTGAAGTGAGCTCATTGAAAATGTTACATCCCAATGTTAATCCGCGCCCTAGATAAAGACGATTCTGACCGGAGAGCTGAATTTTGTGAATAGTATCTGGGAAAAATGCGAGTAATCTCCCATTATAATAATGAGCGTAGTCTTTTTATATATTTGTATATAGATATATTTGTCCAGAATCACGCTGGACGCGGAGGAGGAGGAGGAGGAGGAGGAGGATGAGGAGGAGGAGGAGGGGGAGGAGGAGAGAAAATAATAATTCAGTGAAGGAGAAGTAGTGAGAGTAGCCCTGACTGAGAGGGAGTGAGAGAAATTAATAGAAATGAGAGAAATTAATAGAAATGAGAGAAATTAATAGCAATGAGAGAAAGGGGTGATAGATGAATAAGGAAGGAAGGGGTGAAAAAAATCAGCGTTTCAACTCTGTGTGAGTATATGTGTGTATGTGTGTGCGTGTACAAGGGAAGTATGTGAATGTTTGTATGAGTGATTATTATGTACCTTATTTTGTACCTTATTTATATATAAAATACTACAATTAGCCGTCATTATTGACGGCACGTGGTCAGCTAGTATGCAATATTTCTATTCAAAATCGTTTGGGGCAATGAGGCCAACTTTAAGTTAAATGGCTCATTTGACCCATACAGTTGCACGCGTTGAGCTGTATGCTACTATGGAACACCATTAGAACATACGAAGGGTTACAGTGTGGTTTGGGATATCAGCATTGGGCATCCTAGGGCCATTCTTTTTCGACCAAACTGTCACTGGCGATGTTTACCTAAACTTGCTGCAAGAATCCGTCGTTCCACACGTCGAAGAGTTGTTCGGTGACTAAGAGATTTACTTTCAGCAAGATGGAGCGCTACGTCACTGCTATCGTGATATAAGGGCCGATGTTGATGCCACTTTTTCAAGCAGATGGATTAGGCGAAGAGGTGGCGATGAATTCCCTAAACTTTCTCCAGATCTCACTCCACTGGACTTCTTTTTGCGGGGTTATCTCAAATATAAGGCTTACGGCTCAAAACAGGCAACAATCGATGAGATAAAAGAGGAAATTGAAAGACAATATCTTACAGTTCCAAACGCTGTTGAATTCATTGATCTGTGCTATTAGTTATTTTTCGTAATCGATGGTCATCAGTTTGAACATTTGTAAACATGCATGTAACCATTTATGCATTTCACCATTAATCTAGTTTCAAAATTAATAAATGATGTATAAATTGTCATTTAAAGAGTAAAGCAGATTCTTTTGGGACACCCTGTATATTTATGTATGTATGTGTATATATATATATATATATATGTGTGTGTGTGTGTGTGTGTGTGTGTGTGTGTGTGTGTGTGTGTGTGTGTGTGTGTGTATGTGTGTGTGTGTATGTACATACATATACATATATATATATACATACACACACACAGAGATAGATAGATAGTTGATAGATAGAGCTGTCTATATATCACTCTTTCCTTCTTCTCCTCTCTCTCTTTATCCCTTGCACACACACACCCACACACACACACACACACACTCTCGCAAACAACAATAGATTTCTTCTATTTTACTATCGTAAACAGCAATAGATTTCTTCAACTGAATACACGTCGTTGATTGGCTAAAATTACCCAAATACGACAACATTAACACGAAATAACTTCTAAAATACGAAGTGTTGTCAAAAA
>NC_142934.1:23086929-23104429 GCF_046866305.1 Octopus bimaculoides | reverse complement strand
CGCAACAGCAGCAGAAGCCTCTGGCATAACTGTAGGATGATGATGCAGCAATACATTTGACACACCTTCGCACGCACCCCACCGCACCCCACCGCACCCCACCGCACCCCACCACCTGCGCACGCACCTATCTCTCAACATTATCTGTGGTGTCAATGGTTCATGTGATGGCATGGTGCGAACGGCATCAACGTGAAAGTCGGCCAAATGCCAAATACACCGAAGCGACACGGTGTTTATGTTATTATTGTTGGAAGAGGAAAAACCAACCAATTCCGCAGGTGTTGTTATGGTAGTAGTAGTAGTAGTAGTAGTAGTAGTAGTAGTAGTAGTAGTAGTAGTAGTAAGTAACTAATAATAATAATGATAATAATAATAATAATAATAATAATAATAATAATAATAATGATAATAATAATAATGATAATAATAATAATGATAAAAATTATAATGATAATAACAACAACAACAAAAACAACAACAACAACAACAACAACAACAACAACAACAACAACAACAACAATAATAATAATAATAATAATAATAATAATAATAATAATGACAACAACAGCGACAAATACACACTCGCGCGCGTTTGCAGGCAGATAATTATGTATATATATAATATAATACGTAGATGATATACACATACATAGATACACAAAACGCGCGCGTGCGCGCACAGACGTAGGTGTGTGGTTGTGTGGTAAGAAGTTTGTTTCTCAACCACATGGTTCCGGTTTCAGTCCCACTATGTGACACCTTGGTCAGGTATCTTCTTATAGCCCAAGATCGAATCGACCGTATGTTAAACATGGGTTTCTTAACGACAAAGTAAACTTCATTTAATCAAGATATCCTTAAGAGTATCCTGCGCATACACCTCACTTGGATATTTACCACTTCCGAGGTTCTGCTTGCTATGAAGCATATGTAGTCAGGATTTTATCTACTTCATTGCTTAACTATCGGATTTTTATTCGAAAACCTGGCAACGCTGGCAACCCTTGGGTGCCAACCGTGAAATATAAAATAATTTTTTTCAGCTTATTGTACTTCGATACGGAAAAAAATTCACAACCTTCCGCCCCAATAAACCACTTCTGTTCCTGAACGTTGTTTTTTCATAATTTCTACGGATTGCTTGAAGCTCACTTTCTTCCTACACTTCGATCCTTGGATCTATCTATCTATCTATCTATCTATCTATCTATCTATCTATCTATCTATCTATCTGTCTATCTATCTATCTATCTATCTATCTATCTGGCCGTCCTCAGGGCAGCTGGCTTTGGTCCCGTCTTCCGCGGTTGGATCGCTGCCTTGTATAGCGGCATCCGATCGGTAATACGGGTAAACGGTCACCTGTCAAAACCGTTCGACATCACGCGTTCGGTCCGTCAGGGATGTCCCTTGTCGGCGCTTCTGTATGTATTGACGATCGAACCACTACTGCGGAAGCTGGCGACACTGAGGGGTATCCCACGAGAGCTGGGTTGCGGGACGAGCGTGTCTGCATATGCGGACGATGTCACCGTCATAGTGTCGAGCGAAAAGCACGTCAAGATGCTAGGCGAGACACTTAAACAATACGAAACGGTGACAGGAGCAAAAATTAACCCGGAAAAGTCAGTGGGTTTGTTACTCGGCACCTGGAGAAGCAAGCCCATACCGTCCAACAGTGACTCCGTAGTGGGACGCTGGACGGACGGACCGGTTAAACTGCTCGGGGTCTGGTTCAGTCCGGACCTCCAAATGGATAAGAACTGGGACGAGATCACCAGTAGAGTGATCAAACTCAGCCAAACATGGGCTGAGAGAAAGTTATCTCTAAAAGGCCGGGCGGAGGTGGCTAATGTGTATATCGCATCAGTCATCGATTACCGCCTGACCGTCGTGCCTTGTCCCGATGCCACCATCACGAAACTAGAACGCATACTTTTCCGCTTTCTGTGGAAGGGTGGCGTTCCGATGGTGAGGCGATCCATTTGCTGTCAACAACCGTTACGTGGAGGACTGGGGATGCCGTGGTTAATGATGCGCAGACATGCGCTGAGACTGCGGCATCTCTGGAACTTCATTGACGACGGTGAACAGGTGTGGGCGCCGTTTGTGAGGCACGCCTTCCCGCAGCTCGTCTCACTCACCGAACTGCAAACATGGATCAGGAAGAGACCGAAACTGGGCGAATGGCACCGCGAGTGTCGCCAAGCTCTACAACAGCTCTGCCGTCCGGGATCAAACTTGTGCAACTTCCAAACGACCAATGCGTTCTATAGAGGACTAGTGGAGGGGAGGTCTGACGACACTCTCGGGGCAAACCTGGGTGTCGACGAGAAATTCTTAACCCGCCTTTTCAAGACGACGTTCGGGCCGGGGCCTATGGATAATTTCCAGAGATCCCTGGCTTGGCAATGCTATCGAGACGCACTACCAGTTCGAGAGAAGATCTACAGACACGGTTCGAAAACCACCGGACCGACTTACCCGAGATGCGGTCAGAGCGACGAAACCGTTCTGCACGCACTCGTGCAGTGTCCAGATATTTCAGAGCTGTGGACCTTCGTCGAACGGCTGTTGTCGCGTGTGGGACGAGCCCACTTATCAGCCGAGTCTATCGTGAATATTGTTCCGCCACCTTCCTTTAAACGGGAAGGAAAAACGGTTTTTGTAACACTGATAGCTATGGCAAAAGAATGCGTGTGGTGGACGCGTTTGAAAGGTCTACAAACAAACACTTTCCTCTCTGGTCAGTCCCTCGTCAACTTTTTCAAGTACCACTTGAAAAGGAGGATGAGGATAGAGAGGAAGGTGTTGTCGAATGAAAGTTTCAATAAAAAATGGGTAAATGTGGCAAGAATGGTAAGAATGAAAGACGACACTATTTTAAGCATAGACTTGTAACAAAAAGAGACAAAAAGAGAGAAGGTACTTACTTTCATGTACCTTTAAAAAAAAAAGCCTGAGGTGACCGTGGTCTTTTCCGTAGGCTTTTCTCTCCACGGATAAACCTAATCTGTTCCCCGTTTTTTACATCGACTGTGATACACGATCTCTATTGATCGCCCCCCACCCACGTTTTTTTTTTTTCTTTTCTTCCCGCGATCCCTTTTGATCCAAATTATCCCCCCCCCCCCCAAAGCTCTACTTTGTAATTTGTCCATTTTCTGTATTTAGCCCTGTGTGGCTATAATAAAAAGATATCTCTCTATCTATCTATCTATCTGTCTATCTATCTATCTTAACAAATATACAAGAACTCTCTATTCTTGTCTTTTTATCTATCTGCCAGCCTGCATCTATCTATCTATCTATCTATCTATCTATCTATCTATCTATCTATCTATCTATCTGTCTGTCTGTCTATCTGTCCGTCTATCTGTCTGTCTGTCTGTCTGTCTGTCTGTCTACCTATATGGTTAATGAGAGACGAATTTTTATTTATCACTACAATTGTTTCGACCCATCTAGCATCGATTCCTCATGGGTGGGATACTTAACAACTGGTTCAGGATCATCCGATGGTGCATATGTGTCTCTCCAGGTGATAATTAGATATAACTCATTAAAATAACAGTTCCGCAATGTATCTTCTCGGTTGGTGTTAAGAAAAGCAGCAAAACAAAGGATATAGCTTCATTTATATAGAAGATCAATAATAAGATAACAGATGCAAAACAGAATCGAACACGCAATACAGCGGAAAAAGTATTAAATATAACCGTTAACGGATGTGGGTGTATCAAACGCCCTTGCGTAGGTTGTATGGCGCATTTACACTCGCTCATACAAGCACCCACGAGGACGTAAGCATATGCACACGTGTGGTTTGGCGCACGTACGTTCACATACCGAATCAATTAAATAGCTACTTGGTTTTTAAAAGAATAGGGAGATGAGAGCTAAATTTGATTCATCCATACCTTAAGGTGAATTATGTTAACAGTTACTAAAATTCATTCCCATTGTATTGGGCGAAAGTGCTTTTATATGCATGTAAGTATCTTGAAAGTCTTTCAGAAATTCTATTAATGATCTTCTCATTGGTCCACAGAATAGACAGAGATTCCTTGGAGCAGAGTCGGTTTCTCCTAGAAATGATATTATACAAGGTGTCCACAAAGTCTGGGTACATGAAGATTAACACATACTTTAAAATATTATTATTTCTAATATTTAATTGTTTATGTAATGATTTTATTTACTCCATGTACCCACATGGGGATTAACACATACTTTAAGAGGTTATTATTTCTTATATTTAAATATTTATGTTATGATTTTATTTACTCCATGTACCCAGACTTTGTGGACACCCTGTATAGTTTTGCGTGCATTACTATGGACCAAGTTATGCGATATTTAATTTGATCTCCTTTGAGTCGCCACACAAAATCGGCCAAAGATGCTGAATGTCTCTTATTGATTTTCTTGAAGCTGGCTACATGGTTGCGATAATGATTCTTGAATGAATCAGCCGTTGCCCCAATGTAAATATACGACCCTCACCTTGTGTGTGCGGTACATTTATATACAAGATTTGTACTCATACAGAGGTTCATCAATAGGCAGCTTGATTTTCCTCTGCATGAGCATTTATTATATTTATTTGTATATATGCCAGTTCTGACTTCGTTTCCGACATTGTTACTGTGTTAGCTATATCACAATCATTTCTAATACCACGATATATATATATATATATATATACTTTATTTAAAAGCAGCAGAAATATAACAAAAAAACCGTTACTCTGAGTTTCACGTTCCCGTTCATCGGACAGTTTTGTTAGAAATGGAGAAATGGAGAAGGATAACAATGCAATCGAAAGATATATATATATATATATATATATATATATATATATATATATATATATATATATATATATATATATATCTTTTACTCATTTAATCTTTTACTTGTTTCAGTCATTTGACTGCGGCCATGCTGGAGCACCGCTTTTAGTCGAGCAAATCGACCCCAGGACTTATTCTTTGTAAGCCTAGTACTTATTCTATCGGTCTCTTTTGCCGAACCGCTACGTTACGGGGACATAAACACACCAGCATCGGTTGTCAAGCGATGTTGGGGGGACAAACACAAGCACACAAACACACATATATATATATACATATACATATATACGACGTGCTTCTTTCAGTTTCCGTCTACCAAATCCACTCACAAGGCTTTGGTCGGCCCGAGGCTATAGTAGAAGACACTTGTCCAAGGTGCCACGCAGTGGGACTGAACCTGGAAACATGTGGTTGGTAAGCAAGCTACTTACCACACAGCCACTCATATATATATATGACCGCGTGTATATCGTTGGCGATTTTCTTTCTCCGTCTTCCCTTCTTTGGACTTTTTCTATGTTTCCGATGAAGAGCTCCGCTCGAAACGTGAACTCCTCTTTCTTTTCTTTCCTTTCCTGAGCGTCCAATAACACTGTACTTATTCCACGTCCTCACGTTGTTGTATTTTCGTGTTTTTTCTTGCTTGTTCATGTTTAGATAATATATATATATATATATATATATATATATATATATATATATATATATATATATATATATATATATATATATATCATCGTCGTTTAACGTCCACTTTCCATGCTAGCATGGGTTGGACTTATATATATAGATATAGATAGATAGATAGATAGATACATACATACATACATACATACATACATACATACATACATACATACGTACGTACATACATACATACATACATACATACAATAATGTCGAAGAGTAAGAATGAGTGTGCGACACTGAATTGACATACAAATATCCTTTACACATGCGGTAACCAAACTACCGTGGATTTCATATTGAGAGAGATACCTCTCTCAACAGCATGAATTCAATGATAGCCTGGTTACCCCCAAAATAAAGATTGTGTGTATATATATATATATATACATATATAGAAAGAGGGAGAGAGAGATACAGAGAAAGAGAGAGAGTGAGAAAGACGGAGAGAGAGAGAGAGAGAGAGAAACATACAGACAGACAGACAGGCAGACAGACAGGCAGACAGCCAGACAGGTAGATAGATAGATAGATAGATAGATAGATAGATAGATAGATATTTGACGGCCAGATTGTGGGTTCGATTCCCAGATAGGGAGGTGCATTGAGTTGTTGGGCAAAACCTTTCATCTTGCGTTGCCGCTACCCAGTCAGTTGTGAATGAGTAACCCTGCAACTGACAGTCGTCCCTTTTAGTCGAGATTTCAGTCACTTATTTGCAATATACCTACCCGCCCAGTGAGCGAGCTGGTATTATTTGGAAGCCACAACAATGCGAGGAAGCGGTGTATAACAATATCTGATATAGTCTGATCGACACCCCTCCCCACACCCACACATATATACGCACACTCATTCACACGCACACACATACACACACATATACACACATGCAAGCATACATAGGAATTATATATTTAAATTACAACTTTAATCCTTCCGTCAGCCAAATTTTATTCACAAGATATTGGTTGAATCGATCTTACAGAAGATGATATTTATTCAAAATTGAGACTCGTGCATGCGAAATGAACTTCGTTACCATTCAGCCATATTGCTCCCCCTCTCTCTCTCTCTTTCTCTCCCTCTCTCTGCCGCTATGGTGGGGCAAAGTCTTGAAGAATTTTAGTCGAACGAATCGATCCCAGTACTTTCTTATTTTAAGCCCGGTACGTATTCTATCGATTACTTTTGCAAGCCGCTAAGCTACGAGGACATAAACACGTTAACACTGCTTGTCAAGAGGTGGTGGAGGACAAGCACAGACAAAAACGCGCGCGCACGCACAAATATATGCACGACGGGCTCCTTTCAGTTTCATTTTAACTAATCCACTCACAGGGCATTGGTTGGTGCGAGGTTATCGTAGAAGGCACTTGCTCAAGGTGCCATGCAGCAGAACTGAACCCAGTCATGTGGCTGGGAAGCAAACTTCTTACCACACAACCACACCTACACACACACACACACACACACACACACACACACACACACACATGTATATATATATATATAAGTGCACATACACATGTATTTATGCATACACACATATTTATAGACAGATATATACATGTACATACATATAAATATATACCCACCTCTCCTCTCTTGCTCCGACTCCTACTTCTTCTCTTCACTCCTACTCTCCTCTCTTCTCTTCACTCCTACCCACATTATCCCTTCCCCCTCTCCTTTCTTCCTAGCTCTCCTGTGTGACCCCTCTGTGCGGCATTCGCCATGATAAATCGCTAACCACTACACATCCTTCATTTTCTCTCCTTGTTTCTTTCTGTGTTCCTTTCTGTGGAAGAGCGTAGGCTCGAAACGTTAAAGACTTTTTCACTTCCAAAGCGTTAAACTAATACATCTGTTTGTTGTCTACACCACCTGTCTTCGTCTTTTGTTTTTCGTTTGTAAAATTCTGCCCCCCCCTATATACACACACACATATATATATATATATATGTATATATATATATATATATATATATATATATATATATATATATATATATATATATATATATATATATATAAATGTATATGTATAAATCCCCAAAACGGAATAAGAACGTAACGGATGACAATAAAAACATACAGATAGACGATACAAAGACGGACAGGAAGAACCAGGACGGATCATTCGTGGCCCTCGATTCATCAGTCAAGCTTTCAATTATCATTACAGTTTCGGCCTATTACACTTGAGACTGTTCAAAATTGGTGGGTCTTAAAAATCTAAGCTTAGAGCATTAAAGTTTGGGAAGAAAGCAAGCGAATGTGTACAAAACAGACAAGAAACGAGAAATATATACATACATAATACATACAGGCATACATGCATACATGCATATATGTATATATATATATATATATATATATATATATATATGCATATATAAATATATATATATATATATATATATATATATATATATATATATATATATATACATATATATATATATATATATATATATATATATATATATATATATATATATATATATATATATATATATATATAGACATATACACACACACATACACACACACACACACACATCCTCGTCTTTCTTAAGTCCGCTTACTCCGACCACACGCAGCCACAACGATTAATTTCTGCAATTTCCTGACATGACATGTGAATACTTACTCAAGGCAAAACTTTTTTCTCTCTCCTTCATGCAAGAATAAGAAGTGATATTGTGAATTCTTCTCCCACACCATATAATACATACTCTCTCTCTCTCTCTCTCTCTATATATATATATATATATATATATATATATATATATATATATATATATATATATATATATATATATATATATATATATATACATACGTACATATATATATATATATGTGTGTGTGTGTGTGTGTGTGTGTGTGTGTGTGTGTGTGTGTGTGTATATACGCTAGAGGACTCTGCTCCCACGACATCACTCCCACGACTTCACTCCCACGAATATAAAATGTCGGCGAAGAAAATGCGTTGAAATGCGATGAGAGATGACAATTTTTTAATAAGAAAAATTTGTTGGAAACTAATTGTGGTCAAGGGAAGTAAATCATTGTTACTGAATATCCAGAGTTATGTCACTTGGATTACTATTCGTAACTAAATATATATTTGCATGATGGTGTAGTCAAGAAATTTTATTTTATTTATTGAAAGATTCGGATTTGGCCGCTTTGTGTTGCAACTTTGACTAACGTATTCTACCATAACCGAAAATCAATTAATGTCAGCAATCGTTTGGAAGCTCCTCCGTGAGACAGTTCCTGATTTATGCTGTTAGATCGCTAGATTTCATCTGTCAAATAAACATTCACTGTACATTCAGTTCTAAGGTATTTGGATGCAGATAAATTCCTGTGATGTGGTTTAAAATCTATGAAAACATATCATGTGCCCTCTCTTATGTATTATACATATGTATTATGTTTTAGTATTATGGATATGTATCTGCGTTTGTGTATCTGTGTATGTGTGTATGCGTGCCTGTGCGTGAAGAGAGAGAGAGAGAGAGAGAGAGAGAGAGAGAGAGAGAGAGAGAGAGAGAGAGAGAGAGAGAAAGAGAGGGGGGAGAGAGAGAGAGAAATAGATGTATTACTATGTATACATATACTGGAGGAAATGAGATGAGAGATGACGATCAAATGATTGAAACGCGCATATTTTGTTACGTTTTGGGTGAAGGGCGCTCTCGAGTGTATCGACACTTTCTAATTACCTGGCGCTTATAATTAAAATACTTGATAGCGACAGATGCAGTATCGATATCAGAAAGTAGGGGATGATAAAAAAAAGTATATACGGTATTAATGGCACAATCGGTAGAACATTGGAGAAAATGTTGCCTTTATGATGTCGTCAGAGTCTTTGCTAAATTTTATCTTTTACTTGTTTCACTCATTAGATTGCAGCCACTGCAGCCGTGCAGATGCATCACCTTGAAGACTTGTTGTCTAACAAATCGACTCCAGTACATTTCTTTTGAGCCTGGTGCATTTTTACGCTTGTTACTTTATCGGTCTCTTTTGCCTAACCTATAAGTTACATGGACGCAAACACACCCACCTCTCTCTCTCTCTCTCTCTCTCTATCTCTCTCTCTCTCTCTCTCTCTCTCTCTCTCTCTCTCTCTATCTATCTATCTCTCTATCTATCTATCTATCTATCTATCTATCTATCTATCTATCTCTCTCTCTCTCTCTTACGCACATGCACAAACACGTATACATACATACATACATACATACATACTACGTTTCAGTTTCCATCAAATAAATCCACTCACAAGTTTTTGGTCGGTCCAAAGCAATAGTGGTAGACACTAGCCCAAGGTGCCACGCAGTGGACTGAAGCCAGAACCATGTGGATGGGAAGCGAACTTCTTATTGCGCCGCCAAGAAATTTTCTGACATTTCATTCGCAGCAAAATTATTTCAAGGGAAGTAACTCATCAACTATATCATTTGAGTTATTCCTTCTGGCTGTGTAATTTTATTTTGGCACAGAGCAGCAAATTCGGCAGGCGGGCTAAGTCGATTAGATCGAGCCCAGTGTTTAATTAGTACTTATTTTATCGACCCCGAAAGGATAAAGGGCTAAGTTGGCCTCCGTGGAATTTGAAAGCAGAACGTAAAGACGGACGAAATGCCGCTAAACATTTTGCCCGACTTGCTAACGATTCTGCTAGCTCACCGCCTTAGTTGGCTGTATTATTTTATCATTGAATTATATTAAATATTTTCATGTGTGGTTGTTAAATGTCAATGTATACAGAGCTGTATCATAATATAAAATGTGGTTTTAAATTTTTATTCTGCACTAAATCTTCTCGAATTTACAAAGTGGAGAATTTGTGAGTTCGACCTGCTATAAATAAAGGCATGGCTTAGCAGTTACGGTATTGGGATCCCGAAACAAGGTCATGTGTTCGATTCCTAGTCCGGGCGGTGTATTGTATCCTTGAGAAAAAATACAGTTCTGCTTGATATTTTTTTAAAATTCAAGTCCCTAAAGGGACAATGTGTATATATGACTTCGGCGAGATTTGAACTCAAAATGCTGAGATTAGTAATATAGTCCACGAGATACTCTGCCACTTCGCCGCCAACGTCTGAGTAAAGACAAGAGATGATGTCACTTTTTTTCGTTACCTTTGCAGTTTGAAGATGAAAAACGGTGTAAAAAAGATAAAAATATGAAAAATGAATAACGCTATGCAAAGCAAGAGGATTGATTAAAAAGCAATCAACAGCTGGATAAATATTGATATATTTATTCACCTGATATATACAATGATCGATTACGAACTTAAAATGTAGAAACTCGTTATAGATCAGTGTTTCTAAACACACACACACACACACACACATACGTGTATATATATATATATATATATATATATATATATATATATATATATATATATATATATATATATATATATATATATATATATATATATATATATATATATAGTGTATTTCCCCTCTCATCATGGTCCACCGCCCTACATAACATTAACAGCTGTGTATGGTGGTTTCTAATATAGGCACATGGCCAGAAATTTGTGCAAGCAGTATAGTGGGTTGACAAGACATGTCATCCGATACTCAAACGATTCAGCTAATCCGCTGCGTTTTAACCATCCTCGGGGATTCTTAACCCAGCACTTCCACCATAGTAGTTTCACCGTAATACAGGAATTTACTTTATAATATAATATAATATAATATAATATAATATAATATAATATAATATCCATTACATCATTGAAAAGCTATATTAATCATTTAAAGCACACGATAACTGTTATTTTCACTATTTTTGTTTATTTATTTAGGTGTCAAAGTTTTCGTTGTACAACTACCACCTGGTCACTAACATTGTCACCAATATAGTGAAATTGTTTATGAATGTCTTCTGTTCAGGTGACACAGACATGTACATTTAGTTACTAAATGTCATAATATAAGCAATATTTTTTGCTTCGTATTGCTTCCTATATACACTCTGTGTAACGCTCATACGAGGATTTCATTACAGAAAATACAATTCTAAGATACGGACTATTAAGGTTTAAATTGCACAGATAAATGAATATTAGATTTAATGTATATTTCAAGGGACATAACACTATAAGGAGTTACCTCCCCTTAAAAAGTTATACTTGTACATTTCTGAACGTTGTTATTTTGTATGTACACATATGTACGTATACATACATACGAATATGCACCTACGCACGCACAGACAGACAGACAGACAGATAGATAGATAGCTAGCTAGATAGATACTGGTAAGTGCATATGTATACATGCATACATACATATATTGTGTGCGTGTGCGTTTGTAAAACCTATTTTCCCCATTACAGCTTTCTCTTATATTATTCGACTACCACTGTTTAGTAAAAGTTACCTTCCTCCGATACACATACAATATAACTAAACAGATCACCTCGAGTTGTTTCAACAATGAAAGCCATCGGCCCTGATAATCACCTTTAGGTATGTACCAAAGCTTTTTTCAATACCCGCCAAACGCCCCAACCTTTCTCTATACACAGGTAACCTGCTGTGCCGTGTAGTTCATTAGCAACATAGGTCACTGTTCCTGACTTTCGCCTTCCGGCTAATCGGTTTCACTTCCAGCATCTCAAAGGGCATCAGAACGGTTACCATACACCTATAGCTATCAGGGTGGAGGCTCAGTAGCCCAGTGGTTAGGGCAGTGGACTCGCGGTACTAGGATCGCGGTTTCGATTCCCAGACCGGGCGCTGTGAGTGTTTATTGAGCGAAAACACCTAAAGCTCCACAAGGCTCCGGCAGGGGATGGTGGCGAACCCTGGTGTACTCTTTCACCACAACTTTCTCTCACTCTTACTTCGTGTTTCTGTTGGCGCCTGTAATTCAAAGAGTCAGCCTTGTCACACTGTGTCACGCTGAATATCCCCGAGAACTACGTTAAGGGTACACGTGTCTGTGGAGTGCTCAGTCACTTGCACGTTAATTTCACGAGCAGGCTGTTCCGTTGATAGGATCAACTGGAACCCTCGACGTCGTAAACGACGGAGTGCCAACAACAATAGCTATCCGGAACAAACGGGCATTTAAATAATGGGCCTGCAACAACCAAGAATTGAAAATAATAAAAATAAACGTAAGCCTGCTCGGGAAATTAACGTGCAAGTGGCTGAGTACTCTACAGACACGTGTACCCTTAACGTAGTTCTCGGGGGGATATTCAGCGTGACACAGTGTGACAAGGCTGACCCTTTGAATTACAGGTACAACAGAAGCAGGAAAGTAAGAGTGAGAGAAAATTGTGGTGGAAGAGTACACCAGGTTTCGCCACCATCCCCTGCCGGAGCCTTGTGGAGCTTTAGGTGTTTTCGCTCAATAAACACTCACAACGCCCGGTCTGGGAATCGAAACCGCGATCCTATGACCGCGAGTCCGCTGCCCTAACCACTGGGCCATTGCACCTCCACCACACACAGACATACACACACAATAATTCACACACATACACATACACACTTTCATTTTCTACACATTTTTCTCTTCCATATTCTATACATTCCCATCTATATCATTCAGTTCTCATCTTGTGTATCACTCTCTCTCTCTTTCCCTTCTTCTCTATCTGTCTGTCTGTCTGTCTGTCTCTCTGTTTCTCTCTCTCTCTCTCAGTCTTACTCCCTCTCTCTCTCTCCCCCTCTCTCTCTCACCCTCGCTTTTACTCTTTCACCTTTAATTTGCCTCTCTATCTCTATTTCTATGGTCTACTTGCACTTCGTCTGACAAATCATAAATAATCTGTTTCGCCGAAAATCTTCGCGCCACTCCTTCAGTTAATCGTTTTATCTCTCTCTCTCTCACCCTCTCTCTCACCCTCTCTCTCTTTCTCTCTCTCTCTTTCACTCATTCTTGTCTCTCTCTCTCTCCTAAATACGTTTCTGTATTTATATGTATATGTACGTAAGCATGAATATATGTATGTGTGTTTATATACACATACATACATACATACATATATGTATCTATCCGTCCTTTGGGCATTCACATTCTAACTCTGTTGCAAACGGCACACGCATCTACACATATACACATACCGTCACACTCATATGCACAGATGTAGTCACACACATACAACACTTACTCAACGCCATATTGCCAACGATTGTTTACATAAGGTAATAAAGCCAAAACTAACTTAATGTACTTATGGAGCAGCTAACATTAAACATACTCGACACACAGACACACGCGTACACATACACCCACGCACAAACACACATACATACATACATACATATATACATACATATACTTATACATAAAATATATATACCTATATATGCAAATATACATAAGTTCGTACACACAAACACATACACACACACACACGCATATATATATATATATGTATATATATATATATATATATATATATATATGTGTGTATATATATATAAAGAGAGAGAGAGAGAGAGAGAGAGAGAGAGAGAGAGAGAGATACGTGCATAATTCAATATATAAAACGATGAACAAGCATTGACAATTTTAACAGTTTTATGCATCACCATTTAAATATTTGAATCCTGTCGAAATTTGCAATACACCCGAGCATATGTATGTATGCATAATTTATTTCAGTTATTCCAGTGTCCTATTACTCTGGTGTTTCTATGACGTGCTGACGTTGCTACAGAAATGTCTAAAATGGCCAGATTATGAGGCTAGAGGACCAGCCTGAACAAACTACTGCCTTTTATTCTTGTTTTGAGTTATTTCTCCTGGTCGTTAATTAACAACATGAGGAGATAGATAGATAGATAGATAGATAGATAGATAGATAGATAGATAGATAGATAGATAGATAGATAGATAGATTTTTATTATAGCCACACAGGGCTAAATACAGAAAATGGACAAAATACAATGTAGAGCTTTTCTTTGGGGGGGAAAGGGGGGGATAATTTTGATCAAAAGGGATCGCGGGAGAAAAGGGGGGGGATTTCGAGATAGATAGATAGATAGATAGATAGATAGATAGATAGATTGATTAAAACACTATCGAGAGCAACAAAATATAATCAGATTACATTGGAAACCGACGTCAACAATCAAACAACAGGAGAGCAAAACTGTATGACGGAGAAAATTAAATTCAACGTTTTGACCTGCCATCTCCACCATCACCACTACCAATTTCGTGTCCTTTTCCTAACAAACTTTTAGTAATACGACCATCTCGTAAAAATTTACCCAAAATCGCTAGACGCAGGCTATGTGTGCGAATATTCGCTGTATGATTGTTACCCCAGTTTTTGAACACTGGAATAAGTCGCTTGCTGTGAACTACCGTCCGACCTCACTTATCTCAGAGATAGTGGGATAGAATAGAATAAAAACCGACCTCTTTGAGAGTGTCACTCTCTTAAATTCCAGTCAGCATAGCTTTCGGTGGATGGGAGATTGCTTGATACAGGTCCCACAATTCTTTGATGACATTTTTAATAATTTGAAAAAGACTGAAGCACAGCCCTTCAGTGAACTTGCCGTGAAGAGTGAAAAATCTGTCGTTTCGGAGAGAGTTCTTCTCCAAGGAAAAGTTGACAGGAGTGAAATTGGAAACAGTAAATTTTTTACATCCTCTAAGGTAGAAAAACTGACCGCTAAGGAACGCAAAATCTCGAAAGCTTTAAACGTGGACAGGAAGTAGTAGGAGTAAGAGATGGGTGAGTGAGGTACAAGAAAAGAGGAATGGAATGAGTAGGAGAAGCGAATGAAGGCGAGAGTAAGGTGAAGGTAAAACATGGGGTGAGGGGAAACAGAGGAAAATTATGCAACTTCCTCGGAAATGACGCATTAGATTGTTTTCTGGTTAACGAAACCCAACACGTTGTGATCGACGGTACCCATTCAAGTCTAGAAAAAGTTATTATTACTGATGCCCTTCAAAGCACTATGTTGGGCTCATTTCTTTTCATAACTTACACAAACAATATCTTGAACAGTGACATAATATAGGAAGTTCGGGGTGTGCAGAATGCACAGAGTGGCCACTTTCGTTGAAGTCCTGTAGGCTTAAGGAAGGGCCGGCCAAAAGCCAGGCTACGCCGCTGATCTACGTAAAGATGAAAATATTCATAGACATTTGTAAGGTTTAGAAAACTTAAATGATGTAAGTTATTCGATACTGCTTCAGTCTGACTTATATGCTGTAATTTAATAGGCAAAAGTAAACAACATAGTTGCTAAACAAGGAGGATTGTGAGCTCAACTGCTTTAAAAAAGAGGAAACTCTTAACCAACCATATCTCTGCTCTTTGTAGAACTTCTCGCATGGCGTTAAACAATATCAATATCTTAGGAACAATAAATCATGCGCGTGGGAAACATATTCATTTTAAATACGTTCGAACGTCAGTTTGCTAATCGGTGTTTCGAACTTATTGTGTATCTCTTCAAATAAAACCTCTCCGGGCCAATGAATATAACAAGGATTTTTGTCTCTTGTTGATAGGATTCTTCAAACTGATGCGTGTTGATGTCTGCCAACCGATAATAAATTATCGTTTGCACGGTGAACATCGAGAATCAAAATAATGACACATTTTCATTCGTAATACGTCCAACATATTCGGACGTAAATGTGTTAATCGTTGTTGTATTTGATGATGGTAAGCAACTCTTTTCAGACGAATGTGTGTTCATGACACATTCGATTCATTGGGAAAGGAGGCTTGGAGACACCTGCGTTTCGACTTTGTTGTGTGTCCCTTATAATCTTCGGAATAATTGTCAAAATCTTCGACAAGAGAGCTTAGTTCAATAGAGTCGACATCACCAGCAGCTTAAACTCTCCGATTTTTAGACATTTCCAGTTCAGTGAACCAGCTGTCGATATCCCTCTGTCTTCTGCATTTGCACAATCCCATTTAGAATTCTGTATCCCACCAACTCCAGTGTTTTCCCACACCAAACAAACTACTCTAAGAAATTAAACATCCCAGAGAACAATTACAAAATAACCGAAACACATGACACGACTTCACTACAAGGAATTATCTTTATCCAATTCTTCATTACAAGGATTATCCTAAAATGCTCATATCCAGTTCATCATAACAGGGCTTATTTTAAAACGGTCCCATTCAAGTTTTTGGTTCGAGGAATTATCTCAAAACGCTTACACTCAAGTCATTCCAATGCTACAATGCACATCACATAAACTCGATCGATGTTGGCCGAAGTTCTCTCCTCCTCCTCCTCCCCTATCTCTCTCTCTCTCTCTCTCTCTATATATATATATATATATATATATATATATATATATATATATATTAAATTGTTTCAGTCATTTGACAACGGCCACGCTGGACAACCGCCTTTAGCCAAGCAAATCTAGTACTTATTCTATCGATTTCCTTTGCCGAACCGCTAAGTTACGGGGACGTAAACACACCAGCATTGGTTGTCAAGTGATATTGGGAGGACAAACAAAAACACACAAACATATACATACATATGCACACACGCACACTTGCACACGCACATATATACGACGGGCTTCTCTCAGTTTCCGTCTACCAAATCCACTCACAAGGCTTTGGTCGGCCCGAGGCTATAGTAGAAGACACTTGCCCAAGCTGCCACGCAGTGGGACTGAACCCGGAACCATGTGGTTGGTAAGCAGGCTACTTAAAATACAACCATATGTGTGTCTGTGTGTGTGTGTAGATGTGTATATATCTATATAGAGTAATAACACATACACACAGACAGACAGACACACACACGTACACACCCCCATAAACACACAAGCGTGCGCGCACACACACACGGGTGCGTACACATAAATATGTATGTATGTATGTATGTATGTATGTATGTATGTACGTACGTACGTATGTATGTATGTATGT
>NC_142934.1:23069429-23081929 GCF_046866305.1 Octopus bimaculoides | reverse complement strand
CATTTCAATGTTGTCCTTATTTTATTGTTTTCTATTGTTTCGAATCGCTACGTTACTTTTTGATACAAAGGATAGAATTTGACGCACTTGTTTACTACAGTTCACCTAAAAAGTATCAGATAAGAAAATAGATTTGTACACACACACACATACACACACACACACACACACACAGTGCAACTAGAAAAGCTGTACAAGTCTCAGAAAGCAGACTTGCAAAAAGAATTCAGGAGGCTTAAAGATTCTTGGTGTAGAAATGTGTCTGAGGAAGTACAGGTGGCCTGTGATAAGAAAGACGTTAAAAGGTTTTATAGTTTATTGCGGCAAACTTTTGGACCCCAATCTTCGTCATATATTCTCTCGAAGTCAAAAGATGGAAATGAGGTTATTAAAGAGCCTCCTGGAATAATGAATAGATGGAGGGAACACTTTGCAGATCTTTTCCACAATACTTCTATAGTGAACATGGATATCATAAACAACATTCCGCAAAGAAAGATAGTGCAACACATGAACGATACACCTTCCATTGAAGAAGTAAATCTGACGTTATATAAAAGTAGAACAGGTAAAGCTCCTGGATTGCATAGTATTTGTTGTAGTAGGATTCCGACCAGCCCTCAAGTAACTGAAGGTGGACTGTCTCATTGTTATAAAACAAAGAACTGTGAACGATTGGCAGTTCGTGTTGGTAGCAGTCCACTGTGAGCATTTGATATAGAGCGTTGAGTCTCGTGTAATAGTAATAGTAATGTGTCATGTATATACTTTCTGCCCTACCCGCCTGCTTCGTTATATTATATATCAAATACAAGGATATAAAAGTGGTGACGAGTTATTCGAAGCTTGCGTTAGACGTTTAAAACTTTTTCAGTTTTTGTTATGAAACCAGAGAAAAAAATCGTTTTAACATGGAAGACTTATTGGCCTCTGTGGTGCAGTTGCAACAACAACTGCAGTTACAGCAGCAGCTACAACAGCAACAGCAGCAACTACAACAGCAACAAAAACAAAACCAACAGTTGCTGGAATTAATGTTGAAGAAGTCTGAAAATACTTTAGGTTCGTAGCAAACTCAATTGGAGAATTCAAATACAACCCAGAAGGTATTTCTTTCTCTGCATATTTTCGAAGAAAAGTGTAAAAGTTGGTCCAACGAGAAAAAAGTATGATTACTTTTAAGAAAAATATCCCCTGCCGAACGCGAAAAATATAGTAATTATTTTCTGCCGAAGAAGCCAGGTGAGATTTATTTCGATGAGACAATATTTTATCGAAAATTTTCAGTGAAAAAAGTTTCCTGTTCAATACTCGCTGGCAATGCTTAAATTTAGTCAAAAAATATGTTGAAGATTTCGTCACATATGCCTTAGTGGTTAACAGAAAGTGTGAGAAATTCAAATTGATTGAGTTGACTCCGAACATGTTCAAGTCTTTAATTTTTGTTCAAGGACTTACTGCAAGCAAAGATGCAGATATGCGTTCCCGGATATTAACAAAATTAGAACAGGACCAAAAATTAACTGTACAAGCAGGAGCAGAAGAATATCAGAGGATTATTAATCTACGACATGACGCAAATAAAATTGAAGAGAAAGATTGTTCTCGGATTCAAGCCCGTCGACCGATAACGAATAAGACAACTGGCAAAAAAAAAAAAATAAATAACAAGGCCAAATCTATGTTATGTGTGCGGTGGTCTACATTAAAAAAAAAATAACTGTTCGTTTAAAAATATAGAATGCTACAATTGTGGTCACGGAATTAATGGTCAACTTACTGGGTTATTTCTGAAAACTTTATCCAAAAGAATCTGAAAGCGTAGCCTGTGTTGTGTCTATATCAAAAGATAGTCGCTCATCTGCAAATCATCGAAAAATGGAGGTAATTGAAATACGATTACTTAATGTACTTCATATATATATACATTTTATATACTTTAAGCACAATTTTATAGACTTAATACTCTTTCATAGACTTAATACTTTTTATAGACTTAACACTTTTTCTCTCTCACTGTTCACCTTACTCTCTTTTTCTTTCGTTTTTTTTTTTTTCGCTCTTCGCCTTTCCCTCCAACTAATCACTTGAAAGCGTTACAGACGGGCTAAGTAATGGAAGAAAAAACTTAGATAGAAAATGATACATTTCACTCACCACCCTCCTCCTCTCCCCTATTTCCCCTCTCCTCTCCTCCCCTTCCCCTTTCAACTAATCACATGGAAGCGTTACGGACTGGCTCAGTAGCGGGATGACAGTAGAATTATTATAACATGCTTATATGTAATATATATGCGTCTCTCTCTCTTTCTCTCTCTCACTCTCTCTTTATATATATATATATATATATATATATATATATATATATATATATATATATATATATATATGTGTGTGTGTGTGTGTGTGTGTGTGTGTATATATATATATATATATATATATGCATGTATGTATGTATATGTGAATGTGTGCGTGTGTGTATGTATCCATGTATGTATGTACGCATATATTCATATTTGTTTTTATATAGTTACATATATAGCTTAGCATTAGTGTGAAAGATTACTTAATCCCTTTTATTTGAGTCCATGTTTATTGAACTTTTACGAGGAAAACGTTGACTGGGTATTCAAAGTTTCGGTCTGCTCGCCGTCAGCAGACTGTGTAATAAAATCGAGCAAGTTGAAGCTTGTCAGGCTTTTCCTTGTAGAAGTATAATAAACACACACACACACACACACACACACACACACACACACACACACACACACACACACATGCCTGTATTTTTGTTGTGTATGTATAAAATACGAGAATGAAATTCACATATAGGGATATTTCTTTTCTGTTCTTCAATTCCAAAACCTAGTTATCTCTTTTCCAGACCTTATATTTATCAGTCTCAAATTTCTGGGTTCTTATTTTGCGAAAATTCTTCAGATAACAACAATATAATATATTCTTTTTCTCCACCCTTCCTTATTTCTACCGTTATAATATGATGATGTTCTAGACAGTAAATTCTTCTCTACAAGTGGTTCTACCAGATGGGTGTGGTGATGTTTTAATAATATGATACAATATTGTATGTTTTTTAACGATATTTTTAAAACCATTTTCGTTATTCTCCTTTCATTTTCGTCTCTTCGTTTTTTTCTTGTTTAAGGCACTTATTTGTCTATTTATTTGTTTATTTTCTTTTCTTTTCTTTATTTATCTATTTATTTGTGGCTTTTCTTCTCTTTTATTTTCCGTTCTTTGAGTTGATTTTCGTTTTTGTCCTGTCAAGCAGAGAAAGCGAGAGCGAGAGAGGAACAGAAAGTGAGAGAGATGCAAGGAAGCGCCAAAGCGTAAGACATAGAGGGATATGTGTGTACATATATATATATATATATATATATATATATATATATATATATAAATCTTTTACTTCTTTCTGTCATTTGCTTGCGGCACCGTCTTCAAAGGTTTTAGTCGAATGAATCGATTTCAAAACACCAGTTTTTAAGCCTGATACTTATTTTATGGATCCCATTTGCCTACCCTAGTGTCTCACTGGTATGTAATTTATCGACCCCGAAAGGATGACGGGCAAACTCGACCTCAGCGGAATTGAAACTCAAAACGTAGACACGAACGAAATGCCGCTAAGTATTTTTCCGACCTGCTGACGATTCTGCGAGCTTGTCGCCTGAGCATAAACCGCAGAAAGTGGCAGAGTAGGGGACTAGCAAAATCCTCTGGGATTTCCCAATCCAAACAAATCAGGTGCTAGAGCATAACACACCAGACCTAATGGTGGTGGACAAGATGCACCACATATGCTATATAGTTGATGTTGCATGCTCCTTTGATCCACGAATAGTCAAGAAGGAAAGCGAAAGATTGATAAATACAACGCTCGAAATAGCACGAAATAGCTCGGCGATAGAAAATGAAGAAGGTGAAGATAGTGCCAATTATTGTTGGGTCCTTGGGAATAGTATCAGAAGGCATCAAGAGGAATATAAAGGAAATTGGAATACATTGCCCAGGTCCGGCTGTAAAACATAGTAAATGTTTTGATTCTCTTCGAAATTGCTCTTAACTATGGTTTGGACTTCTGGCTGTTCCTTCTATCATGTAAGGCGACCAGTTAAGGGTCACCTCTTTTTGTGTTTAAATGTACACTAATTTTATATGGAAAATATGTTGTCTATTAATTTTTTAGGCATGCTAGACCACTGGTAGAAAAAATTCTATAATTTTGCTACCTTATATTATTTAATGTATATATATATATATATATATATATATATATATATATATATATATATATATATATATATATATATATATATATATATATATGTGTGTGTGTGTGTGTATATATATATATATATACGTGTGTGTGTGTGTGTGTGTATGTGTGTGCGTCATCATCATCATCAACATGGAGGCTGGGCTCTCTCGAAAGCCCGTTAACTTCAGTATTTATAATCGAGTTTAAAATAGGAAGAAGTTAAAGGAGATACCGTGACATAGAGTCATTCATGATAGACAACTTATCAAAAACCTCACAGCTAATTGCACTAATTCACTCCGTCATACAACTCCAGGCGATAAAGATAAACGGAGATAAACGTGTGTCAAATGACTGACTGTTAGTTCATTGTGCCTTAATGTAACAAAGTTGTGGTTCTTGATCAGCTAGTGTCAAAATCGCTTAGTTTTGTGTAGGGAGGATTCAGACGTAATTTAGATTTCGTGAGCTGGATAGGAGCAATAATAATAATAATAATAATAATGATTTCAAATTTTGGCACAAGGCCAGCAACTTCGGGTGAGTGAGTAAGTTGATTACACCCGCCCCAGTGCTCAACTGGTACTTATTTTATTGACTCTCAAAGAATGTAAGGCAACGTTGGCCTCGGCGGCATTTAGTACGCCACAGCAAATGGATAGAGGGGTTCAATATATAGTTATGAAATCTGTCTTAACAATAGAAGAGGAGAGTATGTGAGTTGTTATGAATGCTTGTCTGCGGAGATGTGTGGGAAAAAAACTCATGCACATGGCATATCTGTATGTATTTAGATATATATATATATAAAACAAAGGGTGTGTGTAGTACGTATGCATTTCTAGTTTTTAACCGATTTTCGCCAAACTTAACACACACATTACTTATGTGTAAAGGAAGGTCATGCATTATAACATTTTGCCCAGGGCTCCAGCGTAACGCGAGAAACGGTGTTTTACACGGGTTTTTCTCTTTTTCTCTCTCTGATTCTCTTGCTTACACATTCTCTCTCACCCTCTGTAATAGTTCCTCTCTTTTAGTCTATATCTGTTTCTCTCTCTATCTTTAACTCACTCACACACTTACTAACTTTATCGCCCACAAGGGGCTAAACATAAAGGGGATAAACAAGGACAGACAAAGGGATTAAGTCGATTACATCGACCCCAGTGCGTAACTGGTACTTAATTTATCGATCCCGAAAGGATGAAAGGCCAAGTCGAACTCGGCGGAATTTGAACTCAGAACGTAAAGACAGATCAAATACCGTTAAGCATTTCGCCCGGTTTGCTAACGTTTCTGCCAGCTCGCCGCCTTACTAACTTCTGTCTACAAATTGTCTTCGGTATATTTCAGTTAGTCGTGTACGTAAAAATCTCTGTTGTTACAGTTTTTGTACGTTCTCCCGGAAATGTAATTCAGTTGATTTTAATTTTTATTCATCCAGTGTGTTTAAATTCAGTTTAGTCACATCTGCCTAAAAATTAACTTCAATGTATTTCAATTTTGTCGTGCGTAAATATTTTTGTCTTTACGGTATCTGTACGTTATCCCTACAATATTACTTTACTTATTTAACATTTTTTGCACTCCGTCTATTTAAATACGCAATTTACATTTCTCCCTCTATCGAAAAACGTTGTGCGTGCAGTCGTACATGCGTACGTATGACCGCTATGAACCACATACAGCCGATAAACCTTTATTACTAACCAATGAGATTTCAACCACGCCACTGAGAGGTCATGCGTTAGAAAAACTATCCTAAAGCAGCTCAAGATTTTTTCACTGTTCTATATTTTTTTTTCACTGTATTTTGTTCTAGAGCTTTTGTTTTTTCACTGGATTTTGTGCTAGAGCTTTTGTTTTTTCACTGTATTTTGTTCTAGAGGTTTTATTTTTTCACTGTATTTTGTTCTAGAGCTTTATACACTTAAACGGGATTTGTAAATTCTGTCTACAAATTGACACCCACAAAATTTCGGGCCTTGTGCCTAGAGTAGAAAAGAATATTATTTTACAGAACATTTTAAAATTAATTTAAAATCTAACAATACTCTTTTGTTATATATCAGTTAAAAACCAGTGCACGAGTAAACATTACCATGGGCTACACGTTTGATACTCCAGCTCTAGGTTTGTAGAAATTGGTCCCAGACATTTCGAGAAACAGGCAGTTTCATGCTTCCACTTGACACATTATGCGCTCTCTGATATTGCGTCTTCGTTTCATTGAAGCAATTCATATCGAATGACCTTTCTACTACAGACAGCTCTGCCCTTTCAAAAATACTGTTTTCTAGGCATTCTTGTCTTCAAGTACAAAAGAACCTTGTTTATTATTATTATTATTATTATTATTATTATTATTATTATTATTATTGTTCAGTAGTTTTATTTTTATAACGTGCTTTCACTTCACTACCGAGCGCAGCTCTGTGCGCCTTGGGTATGTGCTGTGGTTTGCTGTGGTGCTCTTATGTTTACTGTATTGAAAGTGTTTTGCGTAGAATGTGTGCAGTACCCAGTAGTGCAATTTTCTGTATGTTATATATATTTGTAAGTCCTGGTGTTTTTGTTATGTATTTGTCTGAATATTTTTTTATTATACCTAAGGCACCTACTATGATAGGAATTGTTTCTGCTTTTAGATTCCACATTCGAGTTATCTCTATTTCCAGGTCTTTGTATTTTGAAAGTTTTTCCATTTCTTTTAGAGAAACGTTGTCATCTGCTGGTATTGAAACATCAATTAGAAGGCATTTTTTTCCTTCATGATCTTTGACAACTATATCTGGTCTATTTTCCTTAATTTCTCTATCTGTGTGTATTGGCATATCCCAGAGTATGGTTGCTTTCTCGTTTTCTGTGACCTTTTCTGGCGTGTGTTTATACCATCTTTTTTCTGTTGCTATTCCATAATGTTGGCATAGCTTCCAGTGTATATAGGTCCCAGCTCTGTCGTGTCTGTGAATATATATTCCTTCTTAGCCAGGACTGGGCAGCCAGAGATAATATGATTTATTGTTTCTTGTCGATCTCCACATATTCTACAGTTACTTGTTATATTTCTTTTCATTATGTGTTTTTGGTAATTTCTGGTGGGGAGGCTTTGGTCTTGTGCAGCAATTAAAAATCCTTCAGTCTCTGCTTTGAGTCCTGAGCTTCTCAGCCATTGCTGGGATTTTTTATTATCATTATTATTATTATTATTATTATTATTATTATTATTATTATTATTATTATTATTATTTCCCTTTTTACGGTGAACAGCACTTTTGTTTCGCCCTACCCGCCTCCGGGAGAGTCATTCTCCTCTGATATTTAACGACAGCATCCAGGGAAGACATTATTTCAAAATACAAATTAGTAAACAACATATTCTAATACATATGCAATATGGTTTCTGATTTAGGTACAAGGCCAGAAATGTTGAGGTGGGGGAGTTAGTGGTGATTACTATCCACTCTAATTAGCTAGTAATTTATTTTTATCGACCCATGGAGGGATGAAAGGCAATGCTGATTTTGGTGGTATTTGAACTCAGAATGTAAAGAACAAATTTCCGCAAAGCATTTATTCCGACAGTCTGACGAATCTGTCAGCTCGCTGTCTTTAAGATGATGATGATGATGTAATATAACATCATCATCATCATCATCATCATCATCATCATTAGTAAAGTGATGAGCTGACAGAATCGTTGCTACGCCGGACGAAATGTTTGGTGGCATTCCTTTCGGCTCTTTACGTTTGTGTTCAAAACTCGCAGAAATCGACTATGCCGTTCATCCTTTCGAAGTCGATAAAATAAGTACCAGTTGAGTACTGGGGACGATGATATCGATTCACTCGTTTCCCTAAGACATTGCTGGCCTTGTGCCAACATTTGAAACTATTCTTCCTTCTTCTTCTTCTTCTTCTTCTTCTTCTTCTTCTTCTTATTATTATTATTATTATTATTATTATTATTATTATTATTATTATTACTAGTATACCTGTGCCGTCAGAAATGACGGCATGAAAATGATACGGAAAATAAAATTAAAATAAAATCCTTACAACCTTTATCTCAGTAATTGCTTCAACACTACGTTTCTAGTGAAAACCCTGCCAGCAATGAGTTCGCCTTGTTTTGGATGGTCCGCTTCAGTATTAACCATTATTCTTCCATTCTTCTCCTCGATGTTCTCTCTCTCTCTTTCGATTTCTCTCTTTTCTGCTGCTCCCTCTTCCGTTTCGTCTTGTCACTTTTGCGATGCTCTCATTCTTAGATAGTCTCTCCTCACTGCCGCTTGCTCTTCTGTTTCATCTTGGCGCTTTTCTGCTGCTCTCTCTCTCTCTCTTTGAATATCTCTCCTTTGTGCAATTAGGTGCTCCTTTTAATTTTAACGTCTTCGAGCCTGTCTTCTTGCGCTTGCGCTCGTCTCTCTTGTCTCACTTCTTGTGATTGATTTAATAACCTTAAAGTATTGTTTAATCTTCTTGTGTCCAGTTCTTCCTGGGTGAGATTGGCTGTTCTTCGCCTTTGTCTCTCTCTGGCTAACCGCCACCTTCTGCCTGATTCATTCTCCACGACAGATGGATGAGTATATTTAATACAGCAGAACACAAACTTCAAAACAAATCAGTATATTTGTGTGTGTGTGTGTGTGTGTGTGTGTGTGTGTGTGTGTGTGTGTGTGTGTGTGTGTGTGTGTGTGTGTGTGTGTGTGTGTGTGTGTACATTAGTTTGTTTTCTATACGTAACCATACATAGTCCAAAATTACACAAGATTACATTAACGGTATACACACGGAGACTTATTATTTTTTTTCCATCGACGTCTACGCGTTCTTTATCTCTGTCTGTCTGTCTGTCTGTCTGTCTGTCTTTCCTTGTCTCTCTCTCTTTCTTTTATTCTCTCTCTCTTTACCGCCAAAAACGGAAAAAGATCTTGAAGACAAACTTCACCGCCTTTGCAAAATTCTTCATTTATAAATATTTACAAACATCACTGTATCGGCAAGCATTTGTAAATATTTATAATTACCTTCTTTTTCTATTTAGCTTTCTTTAGACAGACAATATTATCAAGCTTTCTTTCAATAGATAATATTTTAATTTTATGACTTAAAAATTACTACTTGTTTACTTATCTTATATTCTATTAGGTTGTCAAGAAAGTTCTTGCGGAATTTTTAATTTTGGTTTTAAATGATGCATTTTCAAATTAATTTTCGTTAAATTACTTTGACTTTATATATAATTTTAAAGCCCGTTTTTTGTTCAATCTAATCGTGTTACTCTTTTTCTTTTTGAATAATTAGGCCATTTTTTTCCGGAACGTTGAATACAACATGGACAAAAAGCAATTTCGCACAATTTTCTTATTCCAGTTCAAGCTAGGCCGAAAAGCTGCTGAAACAGATCGCGATATCAACGATGCGTTTGGCCAAAGGACCACTAATGGACGTACAGCACAATGGTAGCTCAAGAAATTTCGTAGCGGTGACGAGAGTCTTGAAGATGATAAGCGTAGTGGTCGGCCATCGGATGTTCACAACGATCAACTAAGAGTCTTCGTCGAAGCCAATCCACGCACAGCTGTTTGAGATATTGCTTCTGAATTAGAGTAACGTATACGACAATTTCCTACAACTTGGAAGAGATTGGAAAAACAAAAGTACTTGAGAGATGGGTGCCTTTGCCTGTTTTGTTACTGAGTATGATGCTTTCTTGTTTTCATGCTTTAAGACAAGTTTTAACATCCAGTCATCAAAGTTTTTCAGGTAGGTGTTTAGGCCAATTGTGGCAATCTTCATTTTTAATTCCAGTTGTAAAAGTCCACAGCCATCTTCTTTTCTTGGCTGGTAAAGTCGTTCTATATCTGCCTTAGGGTGGTGCATTCTATGCATTGTCAACAATTTTCGTAGTTTTCTGTCAAGATTACATATTTCAGTAATTGACCAGTTAATGATATGGAAATTGTAAGTCACGACCAGTATGGCTAAAATATTGATCGCATCCATCCTGTTTCTTGCATTCAGTTCTGTCTTGAGTATTGCCCTTACCCAGCGATAACATTCTCTTCTGATCCTTTCCCTCATCACTGAATGTTTGATTCCATTACCTTCAAATACCCCTAGGTTTTTGTAGCTCTCCACTGGTTTTAACTCCTTTATGGTATTATGCTGGTCAAGATTAACGATGAATGTTTCTGTCATTTTTCCTTTGATAAAGGTAGCTTTTGCACATTTATCGAGGCCAAATTGCATCCTCTTATCATCACTGAATTGTTTAACAATCGCTAGTAAGCCCTGTAGTTGTTGATCATTTTTTACAAAAAGCTTTAAATCATTCTTGTAAATGAGATGATTTATATTTTTATCAAATATTTTATTGACGTATTGTACATCATCGAGCAATTTCGAGAGAGGCATTAAGGCTAGACAAAAGAGGAGTGGTGATAGAGAGTCATCCTGGAAAATGCCACATGAAATTCTTACATCTCCAGCATTTAGAGATTCATTGTCACTGTTCAAAGTCAGTGTGGTTCTCCATGATCGCATACTTACAGGCAAGAAGTTTCGCAGAGTAGGTGCTATTTTATACATTCCCAGACATTTCTTAATCCAGCTATATGGTAGACTATCAAAAGATTTGTTTAGTCTATCCAAGCTATCAACAAGCTTTTGTGTCGTTTGTGACAATCTTCCAAGATCCTCTAATTGACGATTAGCTGATCTTTACAACCATAGGAATCACGTTTACATCCTTTCTATTAAAAAAACTTTAGGTATATTCAGTCAAGACAGATGTTAGTATTTTATACATTGTTATTAAGCAGGTTATGGGTCGATAATTTGGGGGTTCATTTGTTTCTTCATTTTTTGGAAGTAGGAATGTAACACCATTAACTAGTCAAAATGGAGTCATACTAGGTTGTTGCAAAACTACACGACAAAATGGGAGTTTAAGAAGGAACAGAATATACTCCTTAACAAACTTGTTGTCGTCGTCGTCTTAGACGCAGTCGCAATGGTGACATATTTATCATTGGTCGTAGTAGTGGAGATGAGGCAAGAGAAAGATGCTTCTTGCTAACTAGTCTGTTTTTTTTCTGAAGAATTATATTGCAATTTTAGATAGCCTGGGTTTCAATAAGAATAATTTCTTTTCTGAAAAATAAATAAGTAATTAATTAAATCAGCTAAGAAAATGTAAACCAGAAAGATTGAAAGATTTACTGTTGCAGAAGCAAAAAGTTATGTATGGTATTTCATGTTGAAATGAGAACAGCTTAGAAAGAAATATAGGAGACAAAGAATTGGAACAAAAAAAAAAATTGGTTTCTCAACAAACTTATACATTTATATATATTATTAATGCTCAGTTAGTCTTAATATTTTCTTTTTTCCTGCATATCTTGTTATACATACATACATACATACATACATACATAATACACATACATACATATGTTTGTACAAGTATATACATGTCTGTCTGTCCATCTATTTATCTATCTATTTATCGATTCATAATTATCTCAGCCATCTATATACATATATGTAGTATGTATGTGTTTATATATATATATATATAGTTGAATTTTATAGAAAATAAAAGGCATACAGACATACACACACACATACATACATACATATATATATATATATATATATATATATATATATATATATATATATATATATATATATATATATATATATATATATATATATACGTGTATACATGCACGCATGCACAATTGGCCGTCTGTCTGGCTTTCTATCTATATATCTGTCTGTCTGTTTATCATCATACATTCAATGACACACCAGTTCTGTAATCCCAGGAACATAAACGTCGGCTGACTGTTCTTTGGAATTTGAGCAGGAAATATTAATTACAAAGAATGTCAACACGAAATACAAATTCTAGCAAAATATGTCAACATAACAGATGACTGAGATACATGGTTGTATCTATGTGTGTGTGTGTGCGTGTGCGTGTGCGTGTGTGTGCGTATGTATCTGTATGTATGTATGTATGTATGTATGTATGTATGTATGTATAAGTTTGTATGTGAATACAAAAACGTATGTAAACTGTGTCGAAAGAGTTTGAAATTAGACATATTGCAAAAGAATTGAGGTCACAGACATTTGTATATATAATTTGTTGAAATGCTGTTTGTATGTTTGTATGTATGTGAGTAATTATATATATATT
>NC_142934.1:23034429-23064429 GCF_046866305.1 Octopus bimaculoides | reverse complement strand
TTAATTGAGTACGACGTTTCACGGTTAAGAGTATGAAGGTACTCTATTCCGATCTTCAGCCCAATATTCGAATAAATTTGAAAGTGTCTATATAACTCATGGGAAATTTGACCATGCGACATCAAAAACACATGAGGTAGGCACTTACAAAATTTATCGGCTAGTGAGTTCAAACACTTCACTCCAAAGAATCTATTCCATGTGCGCCACAAATAGTCCCGTATAAAAGGGTTACAGTTTAACCATCCAATTAGAGGCATCAATATAAAATATACAGATATAGGGCAGGGAATCGTCAATTAGTAATAAAATTAATAATTAACAATTTTGCCAAGTAGTTCAGTATGAAAAAACCTTTATCGGTAAAACCATTTATAATCATAAATATACAGGGATTAGCATGAGTTGCTTCTCCAACATACTGAAAATTTAGAAATAGCAGTCAAAGAACTACTGATTCCAAACTACAAATTTTTTTTCTCTAACGGATGGCGATATTTATGGCACACACAGAACAAAAAACAGAAGAGAAAAGCAAAAACAATCCTGCTACATATATATATATATATATATATATATATATATATATATATATATATATATAATATTAGGATAAAGACTTTATAAGAATTTATCAAGTAGTTAGCGTGAAAAACCTCATAAGGAAAAAAGCCATCATTTTTTTTTTCCATAAATATATATAATTTAATTTATATAAGGGCATTACTATACAATAATGTCTCACGCTTAGAGGGACTCCATCAGTCAAAACTACCAAAATAAGCACATTTTTACCGATCGCAAGGGAATGCAACTTTCAAAGCTAACCTCCTAAAAACTTTTGGTAGTTTTGACTTATGGAGTCCCTCTAAGCGTGAGGCATTATTGTATAGTAATGCCTTTATATAAATTAAATTATATATATATATATATATATATATATATATATATATATATATATATATATATATATATATATATATATATATATATATAAGTCAATTGGACATACACAGTGAATATATTGGACTGACGCTCAGTGAAAGTTTTAGATGGAGAAATAAAAATGACGTTTCGATCATGGCTCTTCGTCAAAAAGAGGTAAAAGTTCAGATAGGAGTGAAAGGAGGAAGGAGCTGACAGTCTGAGAAAAGCACGTTTGTTTTTACATGGCCGAAAAATAATTCTCTCTCTCTCTCTCTCTCTCTCTCTCTCTCTCTCTCTGTAGGGAGAGAGACAGATAGGCAGACAGAGATAGAGGGAGAGTAAAATCTTTAAATATGTTGCTCTCAAAGAACATTTTAGCTGATTTCCTATGGTGCACTGATTTGACTAAATCCAAATTAGTGGGGCTCTAATAAGCTCGCGTGGACGTAAAACTCTGTGAGGCTTTGTAGAGTTCTTTGGTGGGGATGATTCTGAGGGACTCCGTAGGTTGCTATCGGGCTTTGCCTGATTCTAAAAGCATGTTAATGATATACATACTATAGAATATTTTAAAATTGAAAATTCCTTTTTATTTAATATATAAAATCGATCAAGAAGCCAAATAAGTATTGCCGTGGGCCGTATGCTTCACACATATGTACAGTAATATCAGTTCTCAAGCAGAGGCTGTTAGAAAAGAGTTGCTTCTTTTCTTTTCCTTTTTTCTGACAGACTCGACATCATCACTCCTGATGTTCCTGAAAGTTTTCAAGACTGAATCGAGTTTACTGGGTATGTAATATAAAGCATCCATCCAGGGTAGTGAGCTATATTCTTTGAAGATTCATGTTTGCATAAATGTATTAACAATGCCTCTCCTACCCATATATACAGTTTGTTTGCAATTTTTTTCACAGAGCTTCAAACCTCTTTTAACAGCTTTATTACATACAGTAGAGGAGATATGTTCCGCCCACACCAAATCTCTTTCTATGGTTACACCCAGAACGTCAAGCTGATTTTTAATACCCGACTTACAATTCTCAAAGTGCAGCTCAAGATTTCATGGACTTCTTTTTTATTCCGTTGTTTTTTTTTATATTCCTTTTCCCTTGACAAAACCATTTTATTGCACTGTTATGTCTCATATGTCACCTTCTTAGTCATCAGCCCAGACTTTATGCCTGACAGGGTCACCACCACTGAAGCTGTTCTTACTGCAGGGCTGCTCTTCAATTGTTGAGTTGGCGCAACTCGTTACAACAACACTAATCAAAGAAGAGAATATGCTTCTATAAAGCCTCGTTAATTTATATCTTTTATCACTAATCATTTACTTGTTTCAGTCATTAGACCACAGCCATGTTAGGATACCGCATTGAAGAGTCTTTATTCCAACGAAACGACCTCAACACTTATTGTTAATTTAAGTGTAGCACTTATTCTATCGGTTTCTTTAACTGAACACACACACACACACACACACACACACAAACAAACAAGCAAACAAATATATATATACACACATACATACAATGAGCTTCATTCGGTTGCCGTCTACCAAGTCCATTCACAAGGCTTCGACCGGCCTGAGGCTGTAGTACAAAACACGCGCCCAAGTCGCCCAAAGTGATATGCAGTGGTACTGAACCTGGAACCACGTGGCTGGCAAGCAAACTTCTTACCACTAAGCCACGCCTGTATTTAAAAATATAGCAAAAAATGTTGGAGCATGAGCTTGAATCATTTTCGAAATGTTATTCAATAAATTATTCATATTGCTGTTGCTGTTGTTGTTGTTGTTATAAGTATTTTTAGTGATGGTAGTAGTGTTGGTGGTCATCGTCATCGTCGTCATCGTGTATGTTTGTGGGAGGGGTAGTGGTGTTGATGCTGCTATTCTTTAGCATGATTGAACGCATCAATGACCAGGGTTTTCAACCATGATCATCCCTTTTCTTTAATACCCAGGATCATGTAGTAGTCATAGACGTTAAATACTAATCGATGCAGTTAGCTGTTACCTGGAACATAACTGAGAGCCACCACGGTATCCGCCAGGATGATATATCCCTTCAAACTTATATGTGTATGTGTGTGTACACATACATACATACATACATACATGCATGCATACACACATACATACATACATACATGCATGCATACATACATACATACATACATACATACATACATACATACATACATACATACAAACAAGCATGCATATATGTACATACACATTCATACATACATGCATATATAAAGAATTAGTTAAAACGTTGTAGCAAGTTGTATGATTTGAAAATTACTATTTTAAAATCTCACAACGAGAGATATTCAGCAACAGTACTTTGGAGCAAAGATTGTTTGTCAACATAACATGGCAGTCCTGGTTTAGGACGAATGTTGCTGTAATTTAGCCCCAGGAGACATCGTCTCCAGCTAGCTATACGACACGATCTGTATCCTTATATTTTCGAACAAGGGAATATAAGGACACAGATCGTGTCATATAGCCAGCTGGAGACGACGTCTCCTGGGGCTAAATTACAGCAGCATTCGTCTTAAACCAGGAGCGCCATGTTATGTTGGCAAGCAATCTTTACTCCAAGTTGTATGATGTTTATTATTATTTTTTTAAATATATAAACAACTCGTACCTATTTTCTCTGTACAAATGACGTTGTCGACATATACAAGAAAAATGTCCTGTCAAGGTCATAGCTGAAGGTTGTTTTCTTGTTCCGTTTCTCACCGTTTCATGCTCCAATAAATGCAGAAAACAAAGACTACATTTATCTGTAAATCGGCCAAAATATTTGGATTATTTTCTGAAAGTAGGAAAGATAACATTGAAGTTTTTTATTTGCATTATACCGTGGTGATGTGGAAATTATCGGACGTTGCTGTGTGATAAGAAGTTTGCTTTAAAGCCACAAGGTTCTTGGTTCAATTCCCTCTGCGTAGCACCTTGGTTAAGTGTTTTCTAATACAGCAACTGAAAGAAGTCCGTCGTGTATATATATACGTGTTGTCGTGTTGTTTTAGACTAAATGCTCCATGGCAGTGCCCCAGCATGGCCACCGTCCAATGACTGAAACAAGTAAAAAATAAAGAAGTGAAATTGAATGACATAGTACCACACATATTACTGGTGTGTCTTTATATTAGTGGTGTGTCATTTTCGATATTGTCTCCGTATCTCGATTAATTCAAGATGTCAGGATCTTGATTCTAGATTTCTATAAACTATATCCTTCGTGAAGCATCGCCATCACGGTTATACAAATATTTTGACTGAGGGACAAAAGTCGACGGAAAAAAATACTTCAGTTTATTGATAGGGATGTGAGAAAACTAAAGAAAAAGAGCTATATTCTATACAAAAGCGTATGGAATGTATCAAAAACATGGTTTACCATTTTATGGTAGCAACTGATGCTACAAACAATGGTGTAACAAAATATTTCCCAATACTTCTGAGATGGTTTCATTTTATGAAGGGTATGCAGCATGTCCTAGTTGGCTCTTTCACAGCGATAACGATGAATCATTTGAGGAAATAACATATTTGTTGCAATAGGCGTGCGAAAGTAGTGTTGAGAGTAAACAAACATTTCGAACAGTTCAAATATGTGTGGGACATATTTGACCTGTACAAAGACAGTATTCACTGCTTTCTAGTGTTGTTGATTTACTTATAAAGAAACAAATGTTTCCAAAATCATTTTAGAGTTCTTTCTTGCTGTACCCGGTGCTCATGATAGCCAAGAAGTTAAAAATGATTTCGCAGTTTTCGCTAGAAGTCGCCTTGAAATGACTAATGACGTTTTTCAATAACACCTGTTGTCTAAAGTGAAAATTGTTCTTAGCGGCAAATAGCAGTGAATACGGCTTGTCTACGGGTTAAATATAACCCAGATCCATTTGAACTGATGGAAATGTTTATTAACATACTAGTTCCTAACTAAATTAGAGACGCCGGATGTCGATCTGCATAAAGTGTATATATACACCACTGATAATGCAAGTGTAATTCAAATACCTAAATACACTGCTGATAGTGCAAATTTTAATTATGGAAAACGTCATGTAATGTCGAGCACACACGTATTTCTTTGGTCAGACCCCTCTAATCTGCCCTACCCTCTATCATCTATGCAAAGCACAGTTAATTTCTTCAAGGATTGAATCCTCCAGCAGCTGTTGCACGTATGCTCGACAAATCATGCATCTTAAAATATTTTATCATGTACACGTTCCTATAGTTCTTATAGGTGTCCAACAAGTTCGCTTTATCTTTAGTTCGCCAATTGTCTCCCATAAACCTAAGTCTACGTTTTTTATAAACTTTTTCACAAACAACGGAGCGTGAAGCATTCCTCACGAGCGCACGTTCGTGAGATGGTTGTGATCTGTAAACAGTGTTGAGTAGGAACTGGTAAGAGAAGTATCAACACGCAATGACGTTGATGCTGCTATTGTTTAGCATGATTGAACGCATCAATGACCAGGGTTTTCATCCATGATCATCCCGTTTCTTTAACACCCTGAATCTTGTAGTAGTCATAGATGTCAAATACTAATCGATGCAGTTAGCTGTTACCTGGAACATAACTGAGAGCCACCACGGTATCCACCAGGATGATATATCCTTTCAAACTTATATGTGTGTGTGTATTGTGTGTGTGTACACATACATACATACATACAACGGAATAGAATAAAAGCGCAATATGTATGTCAAAATAAAACGGAAGAGAAAAATAAGACAAGTTATATGATCGTCTACATGCCATGTCTGACACCACTATCACGCAGCTTTGCTGCAGTTACCTTGTTGGTAATAATGTTATATTTCTATTAACAAGACGCAGCAAAAAAAAAAAGCATCATATATTCTCTATTTTTAATAAATATTTCAGCAGCAAACACAAGACGTCAACTGATTCAAGTCATGTTGGTAACTGAAAAATAATGGCTAAATTTTAGGAACATGAAAACACCATTTTCATCCTCCTAACTTCACGAGCATCATGTCAATGGCCGTATAAAATATGAACAATTTTTCTGTCGCATCCTGTAACACTGCTAGGTAAATTTTGCTTCCAAGAATCCTCATGCTCCTTAATATTAACATATATGTTCCATTTAGCCTACTTTCTATTGCTTTGCTAAGTGTCCACCATACAAAGCCATATATGAATATCTTTTACAGCAAGAAAAGTGCAGTAAAATAACTGTGGTACCGTTTAAACGAATTGTAAATTAACTCTTAATATTTCCTTATTCCTATAGGAAGTATTTGGTGTTGGAGAAGCCAATTCTGACACGGTGGGTGTTGATAATGGAGTGGTACCTGGAATTTAGGGGAAAGTTCCTTTGGATAGCTTGACGTCAAGTTCTTTTCGATAGGTTGACGCGCGGCGCGCATATATGTGTGCATGTATGTATGTATGTATATATATATATATATATATATATATATATATATATATATATATATATATACGACGGGCTTTTTTTCAGTTTCCGTCTACCAAATCCACTCACAAGCCTTTGGCCGGCCCAAGGTTATAGTAGAAAATATTTGCTCAAGGTGCCACGCAGCAGGACTAAATCCGGAACCATGTCGGTGGGAACCAAACATCTTACCACACAGCTGTATGTGTGTGTGTGTGCATATGTACGTATGTATGTATGTATGTATGTATGCATGTATGCTTGTATGTATGTATGCATATATGTTTCTGTGTGTATGTATATTTCTAAGTTTGTATGGTTGCATCTATATGTATATATATATGTGTGTGTGTATGTATATATATGCTCGTGTATGTGTATATTATATGAATAAACATATGTAAGCACAATGATTAAAACACTTTAACCTACCATTCCACCACCAACACCACCGACACCACCACCAACACCAACACCAACACCACGATCACCACCACAACCACCACCACCACCACCAGCAAAACAACAACAACAACACCACCACCACCAACAACAACAAAAACAATCACTACCACCACCCGGAGTAAAGCAACGAACACCCTGAGACCTATACCATTTATTTATTGACAGCAAGTCACAGCATACATAGATTGACATATGGCCCCTAGAGCCGTAAAACCTTCCTGCAACCCCACCTCCCGTCAATGTGCCATATATTAAAACGAGTCACTATGTGTGGGTTCTAGCTATATTTTATATAGGAATAACCATTTCCACAGATACATGACCTACATCTTCAACAGGTTCTTTTATTTCTCATATTTTATTTGTATTTATTATTATTTATTTATTAATTTATTTATTTACTTATTTATTTTGGTAATTACAATTTGACCCAAATATGAATTTACACTCAACCCATTAGCTTTCGAAACTGCTGATTCTTAAATTTTGTTGATTTCTTCCTGTCTGTCTGTATGTCTGTAGTCAGTCTGTCAGTTAATTTGCTACTCGCAGGTTTCCTGCACACCACCTCTTCTATCGCCCCCTCCGCCTTCTTTTCCTTGTTTTACCTCTTTCTTTTCCCCTTCTCTCTCTCTCTTTATATTTACATATATATATATATATTTATATATATGTATATATATATATATATATATATATATATATATATATATATATATATATATATATATATATACACACATAACCACATTTATAGGTATGTATATATACATATATATATATAGAGAGAGAGATGGATAGATATTTATACACACATAGATATGTATATATATACATATATATATGTACGTATATACATACATACATATATATATATATATATATATATATATATATATATATATATATATATATATATATATACATATATATATATATATATATATATATATATATATATATATATATATATATATATATATATATATATACACACACAGTTTCCACCCAACTCTCTCTTTCTCTCAATCTATCTATCTATCTATCTATCCATCCATCCATCTCTTCCTCAATCACCCTCCATAAAGAATTCTGGCTTGACATTTCCTTCTAATTTCAAGGAGAAACATTGTAGGGAGAAATTGAAATTTGAAGAACGAAATATGGTGTAAGTGGATATTTTCCATTGGCATACATTTCATAAATTTATTAAGCTTTTGAAATCAAGAACTTGGTCTCATTTTGTTTTCTGCATAAGATTTTATGCAAGCTAAGCATAGTTTTCAAATTACATTTAGATTTTCAAAGTCCGCCATATATTTAAACCTCTGCTGTAGTTTCTAACTACCAAGCTCTGCTATCGGTTTTAACCCCCGCTGTAGTTATAAGCTCCTCTATAGATTTTAAGCTCCAAGACCCACTTGAGATTTTAACCACCACTAAAGTTTTAAGCTCCTCTGTAGACTTTAAATACCATCATATTTTTGGAGTTTCTCTATAGCTCTATAGTTTTTAACCTCCATTCGGTGGCTTTCTAGTTGGTTCATCATCTGTGAATTTTTATTAAATCTTTCATATATTGCCATTTCGATAAACAATAGACACCATTTTGGATTATATAAACAAAGATTTTGCCAAAAGAAACCAATATGCAGGCCAAAAAGGGATTTAGTTACACGGAAATTTCTGATTGAAGTACTTTTCGCAATAGATTAGGAGTTAGGCTTTTTATTTGCTTTAGCGCTTTCGGCTTTGATCGGCTCGATGTTATAGTAGAAGACACTCACCCAAGTAGCCCGAGGTGACACGTACTGGTACTGAACCTGGGAATTCTTACTATAGAGCCATGCCTGTGCCTAAAAATATGTTTTAAAAAATTGGACTATGATCTCGGATCATTCTCGAACTGTTAATGAATAATTGATTAATGTTTTTGCTGTTAGTAGTGGTGGTGGTCGTGCCGCTACTGCTTAGTGTGATTGAACACATCGAAGACCACGGGTATTCCAACCATGGCCATCCAAGGCAGTGGACCGGCAGAATCGTTATCACGATGGGCAAAATGCTCAGCGGCATTTCGTTCGTCTTTACGTTCTGAGTTCAAATTCCGCCGAGGCAGACTTTGTCTTTCAACATTTCAGGGTCGATAAAAGAAGCAATCAGTTTAACACTGGGGTCGATGTAATCGACTTACCCCATCCCTGAAGCTACTTGTTAGCCCCA
This sequence comes from Octopus bimaculoides, assembly GCF_046866305.1. Classification (NCBI taxonomy): domain Eukaryota; kingdom Metazoa; phylum Mollusca; class Cephalopoda; order Octopoda; family Octopodidae; genus Octopus; species Octopus bimaculoides. The sequence goes on along the minus strand of NC_142934.1, from coordinate 23,055,345 downwards.
CAATCACATCTAGGATTCTATGTGTGTCCGCGCGCGCGCTTGAGTGTTTCTAATTTAGGCACAAGGCTGGGTTTAGTCAATATCATCGACCTCAGTTCTCGACTAGCATTTGATTTTATCGACCACTGGAAGAACAAATGACAAAGTTGGCGTCGGTGAGACTTGATCTCAGAGGCACGCGGCTTAATAATAAGGTTGTTGCACTCTGGTACTTATTCTATTGCAGGTGTGGTTGTGTGGTAAGAAGCTTGCCACTGCGTGGCACTTTGGGTAAGTGTCTTCTACTATAACCTCGGGCCGACCGAAGCCTCTTTCTTCCTTCCTTTCTTTCTTTTTTTCCTTCTTGTACTCCAAACTAAATTCCTGTTACCGTCGTGGTTGTAGTTGCTACTGCTGCGGCTGCTACCGCTGCCACAGCTACTGCAACTACTGCTGCCGCTGGTACCTGCCACCGGCGCCGCCGCTGCTACCACTGCTGCCACCGCTGCCACAGTCGCCGCAACTGCTGCTGCCGCTGGTACCTGCAGCTGGTACCTGCCGCTGGTACCTGCCACCGCCGCCGTCGCTGCTGGTGCTCATGCTGCTGCTGCTACAATTATGGCTGTTTAGCCCCAGTCATCACTTTGAACGGACTAACCTATAATCAATATACGTCACGCTACAGCAGGCTGATCTGTTTCTTTCTTCCTTTTTAAACCCCAAACAATATTATTTACAATGTCCGTTTTAAAGACATTAGCTTGTGACACGAGTGTAATTTGGTTTCTATTTTTTTTGCAGATGAGACGACTAGGTAGAGGCTCCTTCATTGGCTCAAAACAAGTATGTCTTTCAAAATCATTTTTATGGCCAAAAGGAAAAGGGTGGGACCTATGAACTTTTTCAGGGATCCTGTGACCGAAGGGTTATGGAGAGACATCCTCAAAATATAGATCTTACCCCAAATGCTTTACAACAAAGCAGCCCCTACTAAAGCCATCGATGGACCAAGAGTTGTTGTGTGTGGGGGGGGGGGCGTGATAAATAAGCTTACCACATATGAGCTAGTAGAATCTCGTAACTTCCTATTTGAATATATGGTAGAAGATATTTGCTCAAAGTTGTTAATCGCACCGTGAAGGGAATCGAAATGGGCTTGCGGCATCCGCTCCCTGAGAACTTATTTTATTACTTGACACATAACTTCCTAGTTGTATAGAATCAAAAAAAAAATTTTTTTAAGGAAAAAAGAAAAAAAGAAAGAAAGAGAGGAAGAAAGAGAATCATAAACAATAGAAAGTAATAGCCAGTTGACATATTCTGAAAAATACGATCCTTGGAAATGGTTCTCTTGCGAAATAATCAAACGCAGATGTTATAAAAACTATATTTCAACTGAAAATAAAACCTCGTTTTGACAAGGCAGTTTGTTGAAACTTAACAAGGAATATGATAAATGGTAAACAAGGACCAATATGGCGTATTTCATAATAAAGGCGAATGAAATATAAGCTATTATTTTCCATATGGCGTTTATACAAACTGATCTATATTTTAGAAAGAGAGAGTAGAGCCAGAAAAACAAATATTAACTTGTAATAATATTGTGTTTGATTTTTGAAGTTAAATAAAAACCGTTCTTGTTATTGTCGGTGTTGTTGTTGTTGTTTAACCCCAGGTCAGCCTGGATTGAGCAGATCTATAATCGAAGAGAATCCATGTCACCGTTCAATATTTTTCTTTTTCTAATCATTGAGCACAAACAAAAACAAGAACAACAAAAGTCAAATGAACATACACAGTGAATAGATTAGTCTAACGCTCGGTGAAAGTTCAGATGGGAAGTTAAAAGTAGAAACATGCTGTTTCAAGAACTGCTCTTCATCAGATTGTGGAAGGCCAGAGAGAAGGAAAAGGAGGAAGAAATGAAAAGTGAGAAGAAAAGCACGTGGACTGCTACATGGTCAAAAGATATATATGTATAAATCTGTGTTTGTTTGCGTTATGTTTGTCCCCCGCCACTACTGCTGGAAAATATGCCTGGGTTATTATAGCGGTGCGGCAAAACTGACCGACGTAATAAGTACCAGGTTTAAAAACTAAGTCCTGGCGTTGACTTGTTTGACTGAGCCCCAACATGGCCGCAGTCTAATGAGTGAAACAAGTAAAGGGTAGAAGAGAGAAAAAAACATTGTATTTGTAGCTGTTTAATCCAGGCTCAACCTAGCGATCAAATTGAGATCAAAAATATTCCGTTAGTGACCACCCTTTTAGATTTTCAACCACTGTGTACCCCACCTTTGTAAACATTAAATTAGCCAGTATAATGTTATATTTTTAGTTTCTCTCTATTTTTTCTTTTGTTGTTGTAAGCCAATATTGTGAGTGGAGCTTAGATTGCTATTTTTAGCATGCCACGTGACTGGGTAGAGCAGTGCTTCTCAAGCCCTGGAGGGCTGTGGAAAATTTGATATGGGTACTGGGCAGAAAAGGGGGGAAGGAGAGGCGGAGTTGATATGTGCAACTGTAGAACTCTTCTTTTTCTCCGTTTTCGAATTTTTGTCTGTTATTTCAGTTCTTTTATTCTTTTTGTTTCACTTATTTTGACTGCGGCAATGCTGGAGCACCGCACTGAAAGGTTTTAGCTGAACAAATCGACCTCAGGATTTCTTAAAGCCTAGTACTTATTCTATCGGTCTATTTTGCCGAACCGTTAAGTTACAGGGACATAAGCGTACCAGTACCAGTTGTCAAGCGGTGGTGGGAGGGACAAACACAAAGACATATACACATACATATATATATATATATATATATATATATATATATATATATATATATATATATATATATATATATATATATGTATGTATATATACATATATACGACAGGCTTCTTTCAGTTTCTATCTACCAAATCCACTCACGAGGTTTTGGTCGGCCCGAGGCTATAGTAGAAGACACTTGCGCAAAGTACCGTGCAGTGACTGAACCTGGAACCATGTGGTTAGGTAGCAAGGTTTTTAACTTACAGTCACGCCTGCACCTATATTGACTTTAAAAACAGAGCCACGCCTGCATCTATATTGACTTTAAAAACAAAACAAATTCAAATGTAATATTATAAGCCGAAATGTGATAGGCTGGCAGAATAGTTATAGCACGCTGGGCGAAGTGCTTAGCGGTATTTCGTCCATCGTTACGTTCTGACTTCAAATTATGCCGAGGCAAATTTTGCCTTTCATCATCTCGGGGTCGATAAAATAAGTACCAGTTGATAAACTGCTTGTTATCCACAATCACTACAACATCAACGACAACGATATTAGTTTCTGATTGAAGCACAAGGCCAGCAGTTTTGTGGGGGACGGTATTAGTCAATTAAATCAGCCCCGGTCCTTGGTACTATATTCAGTTGATCCCACGAAAGAATGAAACGCAAGGTTGACCCCAGCAGAAGTTGAACACAGAATGTAAAGAGCCAGAACAAATATCGCAAAACATATTTTTCTGACACACACCATTTTGCCCGCTCATCGTCCTTAACGGTTTCAAAATTTGGCAAAGGACCAGGAATTTTGTAGGGAAAGATTAGTTGATATTTTTGATCTCAGATCTTAACTGGTACATTATTTTATAGACTTCGAAGGGACGCAAGGCAAAGTCTGCTACGGTCGCATTTGAACTCAGCACATAATAACGGATGAAACGCCGCTAAGCATTTTGCCTGGCGTGCTAATGATTGTGCGAGCTCGCCGCCTTATCAACATAATAACAATAAGCATTTCTACTAAAGGCACATGGCCTGAAATTTGGGTGGGACGGGAATACTCTATTACATCACTCCAGTGTTTCACTAGTACTTAATTTATCGACCCCGAAAGGATGAAAGGCAAAGTCGACCTCAGCGGAATTTGAACTCAGAACAGGGTGACGAGCGAAATACCGCTAAGCATTTCGCCCAGCGTGCTAAGGTTTCTGCCTTCCATCAGCAGTAATAATAATAAACTTCAAAGATGTGAATAAGTAAATAAAACTCTGTGTGTGTGTGTGTGTGTGAGTGTGTGTGTGTGTGTGTGTGTGTGTGTGTGTGTGTGTGTGTGTGTGTGTGTGTGTGTGTGTGTGTGTGTGTGTGTGTGTGTTTATGTGTGTGTGTATGTGTGTGTGTGTTTGTGTGTGTTTGTGTGTGTGTGTGTGTGTTTGTGTGTGTGTGTGTGTGTTTGTGTGTGTGCGTGTGTGTGTGTGTGTTTGTGTGTGTGTGTGTGTGTTTGTGTGTGTGCGTGTGTGTGTGTGTGTTTTGTGTGTGTTTGTGTGTGTGTGTGTGTGTGTATTTGTGTGTGTGTGCGTGTGTGTGTGTGTGTGTGTGTGTGTGTGTTTTAGAGAGGCGTGAGGAGACAAAATTGGTAACTGCGGCAAAATCATAATTTCCGATTTCTCGTTATTTTCTCCCTGCATGTTTGAAATCATTACATTACAAGTATTGCATCATCATCTTGTAATATTGCATCATCTTTTGGAGTTAAAATTGGTCAGCACCGTTGTTGTTGAAGTTGAGGATTTGAAACATAGTCAGGTGACAGGTACTTTTGTTTTTCAAGAAATTTTTCCTCATCTTAGATCCAATTGTAATCTAGGCTGCTAATAAAATATCTGGTGCTCAACAATCAATATTATTTTGTCTGTTAGATTCCTAGTCAATTTTTCCCCACACTAATGTCTCATTTGATAATTTCAATTTTCAAAACAAATTATGTCTAAAGTGGGGCAAAATGAGCAGTGCCTAATTTCAATAATTTCCTCTCTTTAATTGCATGGTGTGTGGATATATCAGGAAGAGAGCCATTCCGGAAGATCGTGAAGAATCTACAGAGAATGTTTTATGTTGAGTTTTAAAATTTAGTTGAGTTTCGTTAATTTTATATCATGTGCCATTTTTCCATGATTTTTTTTTTCATTTGACCTACATATTTCAAATATTTGTCGCATTTCTGATCTTTCTGATGTTTAGAGATGGATATTGATGTGTATGAGTCTTTTTGCAAATGCAATCCTACAGAATTGAACAGGCAAATTTATCTTATCTTTTCTTACCCATTTTTCTCCACCTAAATTTGTCTTTTACATGCTCAAAGAGATGGGAGATAATATTTTGAAATAGTGTTCTGAATATTTTATAGTGTTGTTTAATGTATTTAGAGTTCATTTGCTTAGATATAGTTGGCTGGCCTGAAGATATAGTAGAAGACACTTGCCTAAGGTACCACGCAGTGAGACTGAACCCTGACGCATGTGGTTGGGAAGCAAGCTTCTTACCACACAGTCACACACATACACGCGCACAGACACACACATGCACACACACACATGCACACACACACATGCACACACACGCACACGCGCACACGCACACACGCGCACACACATATACAGGGTGAGTTAGGTATTGGAGAACATATCTTTTTGGGGTCATTGCTGCATTTTTTGTTAACTCTGTATAATCTTTATTTCAGAAAATAATAATGGGAGACGCTCAGTTTACTCTAGAAATTAAGAGGCAAGCTGTTGTTGTAATTTTAAAAGTTACCAGTTCTTTCGTCTACAAAGTTTGTAAGGAGCTAGACGGAAACGTATCGCCAGTATCAAAGCATAAAAATCATTCTAAATGCTCTGAAATCATCAGAACACGTGATTTTATCCAGCAAGTTCAACAGACAATTGATTACGATCCCAGAAAGTCCATGAGGCCAATTGCAAAAGATCTCCAGGTGTCAGAAGAAACAGTCAGAAATGTTATTCACAAAGACATCAGATATAAGTCTTATATGATGAGGAAAGGTTGATTAGTCAGAAAAAGCAAAAGAAAAAAATCACTACATTAGATCTAAAATGCTCTTAAACAAACTGAAAAATTCAGCAGATTTAATTTGGTTTTTCTCTCTTGTGGGGACTGCGCAGCAAGCTAGTATCCTGAATTAAATTAAATTACACTGGCTTGATAATATGGACATGTACATTAAAATTAACGGACGTTTGGGTGCTAAATTGCACCAATGATGAGTGAAGCTTTGAAAAAAAAAAGGGGGTTAGTTAAATAAAAGGGGTGGCAGTAAATGTTTGAAAAGCACCGGTGTACAGGCTCACGATTTAGTTTTCTACTTGGTACCTTCTGGCTCAAGTAATGACAACAGTATTACAATGAAAACTAACGCCGTATTCACATGCTGATAAGCGGTTTCGAATTTCTTACGGTCGGCACCATTCGAAAACCGGAGCATATATTCTTTTATTTGTTTCAGTCATTTGACTGCGGCCATGCTGGAGCACCACCTTTAGTTAAATTATATATATATATAATCCAAGAGAGTTAGGGGTTGAGGATTCAACCCACTAAGGGATAGTATCTATCCAATATACTGCTGGGAGGGTACCCAATTATTGTTACACTAGTGTTATACCAAGTGCAATAAGTGGGTGCGGGTAAAAGGGGGTTATTTTACCCTAAATTTATATAGCAATGAGAAAATGGAGGAGAATATGCGGTACCCATCGACTTGCAGACAATGTATTCTGCAAGTCGATGGGTACCGCATATTCTCATTGCTATATATATATATATATATATATATATATATATATATATATATATATATCAATTATATATGTGAGTGTGTGTGATTATTTGTCTTCATTTATTTATTTGTGCATTTACTTGTTGTCTTGTGGAGCGGATAATATATTAAAGAAGACTTCTCTCTCTTGTGATATAAGTAATTCGAATGACATATGAAACTGTACAGGAACTGGAGTGACAACAGCAACAACAACAACAATGGCTGCAATAGCAACTACAGCAACAAGAAAACTACAAAAAAAGCTATAAAAAGAAACAATGAATTGTGAATAACAAACAAAATGAAAGACCGAAGAAAAAAGTAAAAAAAAAAACGGGGAGTGAAAAAGAGAAATAAAGAAGGTAAAAGAAAAAGAAGAGAGAAGAAAGTACAGAAGGGAGGAAGGAAGAAAGTAAGGGAGAGAAAGGAAAGGGCAAAGGAAGAAAGAAAGAAAGAAAGAAAGAAAGAAAGAAAGAAAGAAAGAAAGAAAGAAAGAAAGAAAGAAAGATAGGTAGAAAGAAAGAAAGAGAAGGGGAAGAGAGAGAGAATGAATGAAGGAAAGAACGGGAGATAGGAAGGAAGAAGAAAATAAAATAAAAAGAAAGTGAGAGGAAATGAATGGGAAAACAGAGCAGAACGAAGGAAAGAAGGGAAAAAGGAAAGAAAGAGTAGAATAAATATATAAATGAATAATGAAAGAAAGAGAAATTATGAAAGAAAGAAAGAAAGAAAGAAAGGAGGGAAGAATAAATAAATAAACTAAAGAAAGAAAAAGTAAGAAGGAAAGGAAGAAGAAAGGAAGGAAGGAAGGAAGGAAGGAAAGAAGGAAGGAAGGTAGGAAGGAAGTAAGAATTGATATGAAATACTGGACGATTTATTACAATTTCAGAAACGCTTTAAAGATTTGTTATAAATATAGCATCAACAACTGCAGCATCAGCAGCAACAGCAGCAGCAACAACAACAACAATGGCAGCAGCAATGGCATATGCAACAACAACAACAACAACAACAACAAAATAAAGTTTATAGAAGCAATGCAACAACTCCCAAGGTTTTTTTGTGTAATTGAAAACAAATCTTCAAAATTCTTTGCAAGTTGATAGAATTTCACAAAATCTTGGAGAAACTGAGTCAAAATTTGACAAGGGTGGAGTACAATTCTATTTATAAAGAAGCCTCACAGAGGGGTTTAATTTCATTCTGCTGCGTTTCCTATTCCAGATGCCCGGTTTCAATTCTGCCAGTGTTTTTTTTTCCACAGTATTTGAGAATGTAAAGTACTTGATTTCGGACATTTTGTGGAAATTGTAGTCTTCGTAGTTGTGGAAGTGATGGCCGCGGTACATCATATATGTATATATATATATATATATATATATATATATATATATATATATATATATATAGCTAGATTGGTCGAAACGTAGTGATCAATAAACATTCTCGTATCTTCAATCTTCCGTTTCTCTCATTAATCATATATATATATATATATGTGTGTGTATGTGTATTATACATATATATATAATTTATATAGTATACGCTGTGTGTACATTTAGATGTACGAGTGTTGCTGTTGAATTTAGAGTTCCACGTTGATCGTCATCATCCAGTTTGATTCCAGTATAGTAATTGAGTTCCTACAATCTATTATCGTCCAGCTTCTAGTTGCAATTTGGATCATCGAATGCAGTAGTTGCAAGTAACGCCAATGGTGAAATGTACGTAAGGAACAAATGATATAAACTCGAGGCGATCATAATTTCTCATACATACATACATACATACATTCATACGTACATATATGCATACACACACACACACACACGAACACACACACACACACACACACACACACACACACACACACACACACACACACACACACATATATATATATATAATCATACATACAAATACAAATATACAGTAACCCCTTGACAATCACGTGTGTTACGTTCCGAAACCCCCCGAGATAGGTGAAAATCCACGAAGTAAAAACAGTACTGTACCGTACATCTTTTTTTTTACTATTTTCATAATTTGCATATATTTATTTAACAATAAATGCAAAACAACACCACGGAGGAATCGACGTAAGTTTAAATAATAAACCGCGATAGATGAACCGCGATACGGTTAGAGATTACTGTATATACAATTCTTTATTGCCCACAAGAAGCTAAACATAGAAGGGACAAACAAGGACAGACAAAGGGATTAAGTCGATTACATCGACCCCAGTGTGTAACTGGTACTTATTTAATCAACCCCGAAAGGATGAAAGGCAAAGTCGACCTCGGCAGAATTTGAACTCAGAACGTAGCGGCAGACGAAATACCGCTAAGCATTTCGCCCGGCGTGCTAACGATTCTGCCAGCTCACCACCTTTTTTTTCTTTTTTTTTTGGAGCAACGTAAAATAAAGTGTCTTGCTCAAGAACACAACACGCAGCTCGGTCCGGGATTCGAACTCACAACCCTACGATCGTAAGTTCGACGCTCTAACCACTGAGCCATGCGCCTTCACAAATACAGATTACTGTATATACGTGTATGTGTGTATATGTGTGTGTGTAAAATGTGTGCATGTATATATGTATGTATAGGTGCTGGCGTGGTTGTGTGTGGTTAAGAAATTCTCTTGGTGACTACGTGGTTTTGGGCTCTCCAACTGCATAGCTGCTTGGTCAAGTATATTCGTCAACAAGCCCGGGCGTTTCAATGCATGTGAGTGAATTTAGGAAATTGGTAAGTAGAAACTCCTTGGCAGCCTGTCGCTTACACTTTGTGCGTGCGTGTGTATGTGTGTGTATGCAGATAATCCAGGATGCCCTACCTCGTCTCCGCTTGTAACTGCCGTACACAACTTCTATCATCGTACGTCAACATATCATCAACTTCCGTTGCTGCGCAACCCTCACACATTAGACACTAACTATGTCCTATACCTCTTGAACCCGTTCTCTTTTCTGTCTTAAGGGCCCAAACATTAAATTACTCAAGACCGTTATCCCTCACAAGACGTCCAGTCAACCCTTAAATAATTCCTAGACCACCGTTCTCTACCTGTGATTAGTACTACTACACTCCTCCTCTTAGCCGAGCTCGTCCTAACCCTTAATTGCTTTTCTTTCTCTGGGGAATCTTAGAAACAATTCAGTGAGTATGCTATGGGAACTAGGATGGGACCCAATTACGTCAAATTCTTTGTAAGTCACATTGAAGGGTAAATATTTTCCCAGTTCACTGGAACCATTCCACAGCTGCATGGTCATTATATTGACAACTGTATCGGTGCCAGGACCTTTATAATGTTGGGATATTGGGAGATTTTGTGTTGGAAACGAAGAAAATTTGTTGTGGCAATTCAATGCATCATTCTTTTTAGTACCAAGACACATCAGCAGTGATGCTTCCAAGGGCCATTGACGTTTCGGGTCTTTTAACATTCCGATGTTCACACCTAGATGGCCCTGAAACATTAATTCATTAGGAGCTAAAGTATGGTGCAGTTTGTCATCAGAGGACCATACTTTTTTTCTTTTACAATACAGTGACTGATCCCATTTATTTGAACTTTCTGCGACAAACTGCCATGTAAAGCATTCAAGAGGGCATTTAAAGATATGGAGTTTTATTTTCAACAAGAAGGAGCACCTCCAAACTACCATGTATGAAATGTTGATGCGATTTTGCTAAATAGTTGGATTCGACGAAGAGGCTTAGTAGAACATCCGCCGAGCCCTCCAGACCTCACGCTACTAGATATTTTGATGGGATACTTTGAAGATAAAATTTACGGTAGAAAACCGTAAAACGACAATAATCGATGAAATGAGTGACCATTGAATGACAACGAGAACAAATACGGGATGAAACGTTTCTTTACGTTTGTGATTCTATTCCTTTGTATTATCTGCAGTGCCTGAACTAGAAACGTTGTCATCAGTTTGAAAACAGACGTTCATAAAAGAACTGCATTAAAATTTTAATCTATTAAGTTTTGAAAATGAAATAAACACTAACTCTATAACCATTGTGTGGATATATTTTTGGGGACACCCTTTATATATATATATATAAAGTAACAATTTTGTCACAGAAACAGAAAGATATCTTGCAAGAAAGTTGATAGCAATAGCAACAGGCCTTCTCAATGAATTTCAGATCTGATGCATTTCACACTAAGGAGTATTTTATTTTATTATTTTATTTATTTCGTTTGTTGTGCTTGTTTGATTTTCTTTTAAACTTTATTTTGTATTTTCACTCGCCCCACCCTCGTCTATTCATCGCCATATGTATGATTCATAACAACAATAGTATCTTGCTCTCCCAAATGGATTCCGTCCTTTTTTAAGTAACAGAACCCCACCCTTTCTGCAGACGGTATTGTAATACGGCCACGTGAAATACTCACTAAATTCTACACCCTCTTGTAATAAAATACTCCTTTCATTCATTAGCTCATTATTGAATGAGTTTTGGTCAACAGATTTAAACGAGTTTGTTATCAAGGCTGTAAATGCGCGTGGCCTAATGATTAAGATATTGAGCTCACGACCATAACGGTAATGGGCTCGATTCCTAGACAGGGTGGTGCGTTACAAACTTCAACAAGGGGCTCTATTTAGCAGAAAATTAGCAGCTCAGTGTCAATGAAGGCCTCTCTCCTCCAGCTGTCACATGCTCGAACAAGGATGAAAGGAACAAGCTGATCGTGACAATAGGCGTAGGAGTGGCTGTGTGGTAAGTAACTTGCTTACGAACCACAAGGTTCCGGGTTCAGTCCCACTGCGTGGCACCTTGGGCAAGTGTCTTCTACTATAGCTTCGGGCCGACCAAAGCCTTATGAGTGGATTTGGTAGACGGAAACTGAAAGAAACCCGTCGTATATATATGTATATATATATGTATGTATGTGTGTCTGTGTTTGTCCCCCCAACATCGCTTGACAACCGATGCTGGTGTGTCTACGTCCCCGTAACTTAGCGGTTCGGCAAAAGAGACCGATAGAATAAGTACTAGGCTTACAAAGAATAAGTCCTGGGGTCGATTCGCTCGAATAAAGGCGGTGCTCCAGCATGGTCACAGTCAAATGACTGAAACAAGTATAAGAATAAAAGAGTATATGCGCACCTAAAACAATTAGCGAAAGCATGGTACAGCCTAGCAAATCATCTTAGATTACAAGTGAGGACTATGGATGTATGTATGTATGTATGTATGGATGGATGGATGGATGGATGGATGGATGGGTTGGTGGGAGGGTGGTTGTTATCAAGGTTACAAAATTCCCTGAATTTGGTCAAAGTGTCAGCGTTATTTCTAATTCTTTAACCCTAGGTTAGCCTTGATTGAGCTGATATATGATATATGAGCCTGAGTATAAATATATATGTGTTTATGCGTGTGTGTATGCGCCTCTGTGTGTGTGAACGTGTGTGTATGTGTGAACAGCCCATTCTCTGATGAAATTCAGTTATAGACTGTCAACTTTTGATATAATAAACATATTTCTCCACCCTGTCCAACATATGGATTTCTATATATTTACGTTATGTAACATATTTCAATATACTTTACAACTCTCGTGTGTGTATGCATGTATGTATGTATGTGAATGCGTATATGCGTATATATATATATATATATATATATATATATATATATATAATGTACAGTATATGAACATATATCTATACATGTACATACATACAAACATATATATATATATATATATATATATATATATATATATATATATATATATATATATATATACATATATACTTGTGTACGCATGTATATATACATGTATGTATATTTTGTACGTATGCATTTATACGTGTATAATATATCTGTTAATATGTATGTGTGAGTATTTGTACAAACATATACCTTGTATGCACCCGAAACCCGAAATACATGTATGTTTATTTGTGTGTGTGTATGTGTGCGTGTGTGCGTGCGCATGTGCATATACGTGTGTGTGTGTGTGTGTGCGTGTGTGTGTGTGTTATGTATGTGTTGCTGTGAGTTTATGTACGTGTGCAACTACGAAGTAGGAAAATCCATTGTTGCAGAGTATGAAAATGGCATTAAATGTATGTTTATTTAGAAGAGGATGGTTCGGCACCGAGTCCTGTCAAACACGACCACCCAACCCTGCTAAACCTGAAAGCTTTAATAACCGCACCCTCTTGCTTTATTTGCAGGTTCGTATTTAACATTATCCAACTGCTATTAGAGATGTGTTATGTAATAGGACATCTGTACATTGGCAACTCCATTTTTGACGAAGCACACGCGCGTTGAGAGAGGGGGGAGAGTGAGAGAGGAAGGGAGAGAAAGAGGACGAACATGTACTGACTCACAGCCCTTGTAAGTGTTTTATTGGAAAGCCGCACAAGATAATGCAGTCCTGGGCGTATTGCATGACCGGATCAGCACGGCCAGGACGATTTTAATCATGGGTTTGCTAGACCCGAGCTGCTTAGGGTTAAACAACAACAACAACAAAAACACAACACAAGAAACACAACAGGAACATATTCACCCATTGATAAGTCGATAGACACACTAATAATAGCTATTGATAGATTCACTAATAATATCTATCGAACTATAATTAATATTCGTTGTTGGTTGCTTGGTCACGCTAAAAATGTTACACTATTTCATACGGAACGACTTCTTCTTCCTTCTTCTCTCATTGTCTCCTAATGTTACTTATTTCTTTATTGCCCACAAGGGGCTAAACATAGAGGGGACGAACAAGGACAGACAAAGGGATTAAGTCGATTATATCGACCCCAGTGCTCAACTGGTACTTAATTTATCGACTGGTACTTAATTTATCGACCCCGAAAGGTGAAAGGCAAAGTCGACCTCGGCGGAATTTGAACACAGAACGTAACGGCAGACGAAATACCGCTAACCATTTCGCCCAGCGTGCTAACGTTTCTGCCAGCTCGCCGCCTTGTCTCCTAATGTTACTATTGCTTCTCTTGTTATATAATGAGTTCAAATCTTTTGCACAAGGCCAGCAATTACGTGGGAGGGGGCAAGTTGATTGCATCGACTCCAGTATTCAATTGTACTTATTTAATCGACCCCGAAAGGATGAAAGGCAAAGTCGACCTCGGCGGAATTTGAACTAAGAACGTAAAAGCGGACGAAATGCCGTTAAGCGTTTTGCCCGGCGCGCTAACGTTTCTGCCAGACCGCCACCCTTCTCTTATATAATAACCACAAATGATTCACCTCAGTCTCCACCTCCTACCAATCATACTTCTCTATTTTTTCCCTCTTATTTCTACTTCTATAGCCGCTACCTTCTGCGTGTTATTTCCATATAAGGGCAACACCTAGAATACGAAGAACGTTATATTGAATGACGTATTTTAAAGACTGGAGTGAGGAGCTGAAACGGTTAGTTTCGTATTTTGTTGGAGACACATCAGTGATTGTTTACCTTTCTTTACAAATTGTTGGTGTTAAGGATCATAAAATGTCTCATTGGAAATATGAATAGTTTTATGACTAACATAAAGTTTTATAAGGGTAAACGGATAGTGTTTGGATATTAATAACTATAGCAACTACAGAGTGTGAAATGTGAAAGAGAAAATAGTTGGTACGAACTCCATTTCAAGCTATCGAAACGTGGTTTATCCATGATGTATATTTTAACCCAGCATCTACTCACTCCTGTACTGAGCTGGTTACGTAGTTCGCATGACTAACCATCGGACCCTCCCCCGCTACACATACACGCACGCACGCACAAACACACGAACGCGTGCGTGCACACACACACACACACACACACACACACACACACACACACACACACACACACACACACACACACACAAGCACACACACTTTCAAACACATAAAAACCTTGTTGCCTGGCAAATTCCACTGCGTTAAACATTCCTGAGGATCTAGAAACAAAAAAGGCGTTAAAATGTCACAATGAAAGTTTTGCTGAAGGCCTTCGATATCAACCACTGAGAGCGAGAGCAGACAGTCTTGGATAATGGAGTGCAGTATTCTGCAAGTGTTCTGAGACATGTGATGCCAATTGGGAGAGTGCAGCTAGGCAACGCAAGCAGGCCAGAAAGGAAAATGCTAGCATATCTCCAACTGCCGATTGCATTCTCTAACCACATTGCAAATGCAAAAGACACGTGCGTGAACGGAACAAAGATCCTAATGCCTTACAGTCATAAGATAGTCCTCGTCGGATCGATGGTTGAACAACATTTATATATATATATATATAATAATATTATTAGGGACAAAATCCAAAATTACAGGTAAAAAACTCAATTAAAATCAATTTATAAAAAATTAAAATTAAATTGAGCCTTATAGATAAAGTATATATAAAATATATATAGTTTTAGGGAAAATAACCAATTTTCAAGAACTCATCGATGAAAATCCACTATCACATATAGAAAAATTAATAATTAAAAGCACAATAAATGAGTATAATATAAAGTAAAGTAAATATCATAAGATAAATATAATATAATATAATATTTATTATATTATATTTATTATATTTATTATATTTATTATATTTATCTTATGATATTTACTTTACTTTATATTATACTCATTTATTGTGCTTTTAATTATTAATTTTTCTATATGTGATAGTGGATTTTCATCGATGAGTTCTTGAAAATTGGTTATTTTCCCTAAAACTATATATATATATATATATATATATATATATATATATATATATATATATATATATATATATATATATATATATATATATATATACTTATACTTACATTTGTGTCTTTCTGTCTGTCTGTATGTATGTATGTCTTTATAATTCATCTCTCTCTATATGTGTGTGTCCGCGTGTGAGTGTGTCCGTGTGTGTACACATATGCATATATGTACGTAAGCATACCGAAGGACTGTATTGCGTGAACGATTCGAATTTAAACCCTTTTATTCCTTGAGTTATTTATTAATAACTCACATTGTAGCTAAGGTGATTTAACAAGTCGTAACTAAACGATACACACGCACACACACATATATATATGCACACATATACATATATATATATATATATATGTATGCATATGTATAAATATATATGTATATATATATATATATATATATATATATATATATATATATATATATATATATATATATATATATATATATATATATATATATATATATATATGTATGTATGTATATATGTACGTATGGTATTTTTGTATGTATATATGTATGTCGTTAAAACGCAGCAAAATGCAACGTTCATCCAACTATTATTATTACGTCACGAGTCCACCGAACAAATAACAACTTCGTCAAATAACAACTAGACACACACACACGTTGCGTATCTAAGCATTGCACACCGATAAACAGCAGTTATATAACACGCATTGTATGATGACATCACAGTCATGTAGTTAAAGTGACAATGTAAACAAATAAAGGCATTTGTGAGAGACAAGATGTGTCTTTTCGGACCAAATGAAATTACCATTTTCTATCTGTCAGTTGAAAACTTAAAGCTGAGAGCGCGGGAGATATTCAACAGCCCAGTTTTACGCCGAGAGAGTTTCAGACGCCAAGCAAGCAACAGCTCATGAAATACACACGCCATATGTTAGCGAGGTACATCAATAAGCGTAAAGAAAACATGTAAACAAACACTTTAATTTTCTCAACTTGAGTGAAATTTACCAACTGGGATGAACTATCGCAATGGATGCAGTATGGCCTTATTTTTCTTTCGTAAATCCTGTTCTTTTGTCATTTATTAATTGTTCATGTATGTGTATGTGTATATTATTAATGTTTAGTTTATTGCGTTGGCACCTACTTACTCCATTTTACTATTTCAGTAATAAATTTATATAACCTCATTTTATTTTTTATGGCCGGGTTCCAACCCGGGCCGCAGTAACAAAGTCCACCCGCCACATGTCTCAGTCCAGCATCACTGCCTCGAGGTTCTAGATACATTCTAGGCCAGTGTCTGTGATCAAATTGTCGATGTAAATGTGACGACATTTTCCTCTTCTTACATCACCACAAAGTAGGTTCCACAAGACTAATTTGAAAGCTTGCAGCTCAGGGCGGCGCATGCAGTGACCAGATAGTTGCAGCCGTGTTTGCCTGAGCTTCTTGCTAACCTCCGGCAGATCTCCGTAAAGGCATTCGTTTGTTATATGATGTTGCCAGTTCATATTTAGGGCCATTCTAGCATCCGTATGCAGCAGCCATCTAGCTCATTTGATAAATTCTTGATTTTGATTCGCCTCTTAGGGTTATATGCCATTTATTTACATAGTTCTCTGCGTTTTTATTGAATTCAGCAAGATTGTTTGAGCTGCAATGGTAGACAAGGCAGTGCCCCATAGCATGGTCTGCTCCTCATTGTGCCAGTCTGGTAACCCCATCTAACCAAAGCAATATTTGATCGTTCTTAGGTCTTTGAGTATCTTCTACTAGATCCATGTTAGTTCTGAACTAGGAAAGAGGTCTTTGGCAGGTGGGACTCCCAATTAGAAACAGTATGTCCTAACAATTAAGATGTTCCCTCAGCGACCACATGGTCCCAGGTTCGATTTCACAATATGGCATATTGTTCTTTTGTTATTTTCTATCGTTTCGGATCGACCCATACCTAATGAATGAAACTGGACAGATGGAATCTGCATAGAAACCGGTCGAGTTGATTGAACCGTCAGTCGCTGTGCTACGCTGATTTAGCTTGCTAACCAACAAGCGAGAGTGTTATTTCCCGGGGAACACTGAATATAATTTCAGTTAACAGTTGCGCATATATCCTCATCATCATCATCATCATCATCATCATCATCTTTTGATGTCCATCATCCATGCTGGACTGGATCCCAGAACTGTATTGTTATCTAGTATCCGCTTTGGCATTGATTCTACGGCTTAATGCCTTTCTTAACGCCAATCAATTTACGGTATTTCCTGAATGCTTTTTTCATGTGTGTGTATGTGCGTATGAGTGTGTGTGTGTGTGTTTGTGATTGTTATATATTCATACACACACACACACACACACACACACACACACACACACACACACACACACACACACACAGATACACGTGTATTTATATATATATGGTTTGTTTGTTCCATTTAGAAAGAATTCTTGCCTCAATTTCAGTATCTTCACTTGCTGTAAAGCCTTGTACGAAAACAAGACACTTGCGTCTTTGATAAAATCATAATTCACTTTTTTTTTTTTCGTTATATTCTAACACTCCATTCGAGTCTTAAATAGAGAATTTTTATAACCAAATATATTAGACGGTAATTCTATTGTTTCTTTAAAACAAATTTCATTGGGGTTTTGGGGCAATATGAAATTCCAGTAACGTTCATGCTCTAACGGAGCTAATTTTCAAAATAACAATCTCACTTTTTGTTTTTCGGACCATGATTTGCAATCTTGCTTAAAAATCTTCTCGTATCTTGTGTAGTACGATGCGAAAGTTATACATTCCTCTGGGTTACAACTGAATTCATTAATCAAATTCTAAACGTCATCTGGACTTCTTTGAATATAGCTCCAATAATTGTTGTTGCTGTAGTTCTTGCTGTAATAGTTGCTTCTGCAACTCCTGTTGCTCCTCTTGTTGTTGCTTTTGCAACTGTACTATGGAAACTAAATAGATCTTCCATTATTTAACAAGTTTTATCACGAACAAATTGTTAAAATAACCTACGTGAACTTCGAAACCATCGTCGCCAGAAGTTGTAACGTAATTGTTACGTACAATAGATAAAGTAACCAGACAACAGTAAAAACAATGTAGCGAACTAACAAATCTCTTTACGAACCAACAACTAATATTCCTTGTGAATTAACCAACCGACAACTTCCGACTTCACTGCGAACTAACACGATCTTCACTCGACTCCGAAATCCGAACTTGGATCGTTACTATTTATACTTTACGCGAACCAGTGTATCTCTCGCAAGGGGGCGTAGTAACTCTCATCACAACACTAGCACTTATTAAGTGAATATAAATGTGGAACGAAATACCATGCCTGGTGATCCACCAGTATTCTGAGTAAAGTCCTGTGTTTTTAACCCATACATTTCTGTGAAATTTTCTCTGAGACAAAATATTACAATTATTACCGCTTCAGTACTTTAATTTAAAGTTGTTTTATGTGTGTATTGTCTTGAAAACTCGATATGAAGCTTTATTTTACAGCAAATCTTATTTTTAAAAATCATCTTTTGGCATACAAGCTATTTTGATATAGTTAAAGTGTTTCTCGTTTTCAAAAATGTGCCAGTCATTTAACGAAAATTAGATTTTGTTAATTAGCTAAATCACAACATAATCCTAAGACGATAGTTTTTTCTCAAAGAAATCTATAAAATACTGGTGATTTTAGACAGCCATATAGCAGTGATTATTTGTTCACAAGAGTAGATTCATTGAAATTGAAATGAAGCAAATACTGGTGAATTTATCTCAGTAAGACAAAGAGCAGATTAACGTTGCTACTCGCTTTTGAACCTTTGTAACATCTCGATTTCATTTGAGGTTTTAGAAAATCTTTGAGTGTTTTGAAAAATGGGTTATTCATAATCTTCTTATACACAAGTAAATATAATGAAATGAGGCAAGAAATAGTTTCCTTCTTTCTTTTTTCTAGTTTTTTTTTTTAACTTTAAAACAATTTTGCTGAACTTTTCATATCAAGTGCAGTAATAATTTCTTATATTTAATCTACTGTATTCAACGAAATCAAAAATACTGAGCACCATCGCCAAAGAATGTCATTTTATGAAACTTGATCAGTGGATACGCCATTTTGAAACAAATTGGTCTATAGATGTACTAGGAGACAACGAAAGAGCCTATATGTGATCTCTCCAATTTTTAGAAATAGCGGTCTATCCATCCATCCACCCATACATCCGTCTGGATGGTCACGATTAGAATGTCTTTGATCCGAGGTCAACTCAGAGCTGATCGGCGGCTAAGCAACAACACAGATACCGCACATTGATGCGACCTTAAATATAGCCAGTCCAAACTAGTGTTACAATTTTAGCAAGTTGCTCAATGGATGCAAAATATATTAACGAACTTTTAATAATAAAAAAACCTTTTTATGCTATTTTGTTGCTGGTTCTGTATTAGTTTCATTGAGAATTCGACACTTTCGGCCCAGCCCTAGTTGTGCTAAAATAACTGTGATTTCCGTATTAGTAAGACAAATATACTGTAAGTCTGCAATATTTATAAACATTTCAGTCTTGATACGAAAACTCCTGAGAGTTTAGAGCCAGACAGGTTAGAAGAACTTTTACGAAATTAATAGGTATTATTATTATTATTATTATCATCGTCATCATCATCATCATCATCATCGTTACTACTACTACTACTACTACTACTACTACTACTACTACTACTACTACTACTACTACTACTACTACCACCACCACCACCACTACTTATTATTTATTTATTTATTTATTCATTCATTCATTTATTCAAATTCGTTTTCGCTATTTTCTTTACTCAGCATTTGTGGTTCCTGTTTATTGATTTCTAGTTGTCTTTTAATAAAAAAAATTTTCTTTGGTTTTTATTCTTCATCTAAATTTCTAGTTCTTCTGCTTTATTGATTTCTATAGATTTCAAACAACGAGAATTTCTTTTCTCGGTTTTACAATTCTATATGATTATTTGTGGTTCTTTCATTTTATCGATTTGTAACTGTTCTAAATTAAGGACTTCCGTCAATGGTTTGTGTACTTTAGTACCATTTATGGTGCCATTTTTCTTTTGTGGATTCGTCCTCTCTTTCGCTGATCGATAGA
This sequence comes from Octopus bimaculoides, assembly GCF_046866305.1. Lineage (NCBI taxonomy): Eukaryota > Metazoa > Mollusca > Cephalopoda > Octopoda > Octopodidae > Octopus > Octopus bimaculoides. Next base: position 23,034,853 of record NC_142934.1, on the reverse strand, counting down.
ATTTCATCTACTTTAATTCAGAGATTCCTAGATTTTAGTTTGTAATGGTTTAGACTGAAACATATAATCAACTAAATCAAACACTATACTACTGCTACTTGTTAAACCTTGATGATAAAAGTTTAAGCATAATAAAATACTCAAATGATGATCCTCGTCTCAATCTGCCAAAAAGCCTTCGTGGACCTTAGTTTCACAGCGAAACCGAATACACAGGGGTATATCGAACCAAAGCAGGAACCCCTACCTCATCGCTTGACCTGTTAGAAGTAGCAACTTAATTTTACTCCAGTTTTGCTTTAGTGTTGGAATAAATGACACATTGGATAGTGCAGTCTAACAATACACTATTCATGAATATATATATATATATATATATAATGACGTATGCATGTATGTATGTAAGCATATATATATATATATA
>NC_142934.1:23021929-23031929 GCF_046866305.1 Octopus bimaculoides | reverse complement strand
ATGAACGTGTGCGTCAAAACAAGCAAAAGACAAAAGAATTTCTCTTTTCCTTCAAGCTAATTTTTACACTTATTTTCAAGTACAAAAGCTATAATTGTTGGTCTCACGTACAATAAAATTTACTTTCTCATTATCGAAATGTGCCGTTAAATATTCCTTTTCTTTGATAATGACCAGATTCATGTAAATTTTGATTATCTCCGTTTTCCCTACAGGAACATCAACTGATGATGCCCACCTTTTAAAGGTTAAAAACATAACACCTTGCCATATCCAGGTATTCAACCCACAACATTATGACCTTCAGCCATACAACCCTATCCATTTCTTCACGTTGATGATTATAATAAAAAAAATTGCAAACCGCAGATCGTAGATCCGACCTACGGACCTCTGGGTTACGGGCCCAACACGCTCCCAGTGAGACGGTCTGTTTCAGAAGGAGTTACGCAAGATTTTAAGTTTATAAGTGGACGTTTGATGTTCAAAGGCGACGACTTCATATGCAGTTCATCTATTGTTTTGCGTGTGTATATGTGCATGTATGTGTAAGTGTATGCGTCCGCTTCTGTGTGTGAGTGTGTGTGTGTGCATATATGAATTAATATATATATATATAATTGATATATATGTAACTACACATACGTGCATACACACATATACACTTACATATATATATAGATACACACACACACAAGCATATATATATATACACACATACATACATACATACATACATACATACGTACATATATACATATATATATGTGTGTATATATTTATAGTAAATCCCCAAAAAACGAATAACAAGCACAAATAAACAACGCGAGGACGTGGTACAGGTAACGTATTAGCAGACTGTGAATATCGGTGGCGATTTTTTCTTCCTCCGTTTTTCCCTTCTTTGGACTTTCCTTGTTTCCGACGAAGAGCTCCGCTCGAAACGTCATATTCTCTCTCTTTCCTTTCACGAGCGTTTAGTAACACAATCTGTATCACGTCCCCACGTTGTTTTTGTTGTTGTTGTTTTTTGTCTTTTTCCTTTTTTGAACCTATCTATATATATATATATATATATATATATATATATATATATATATATATATATATATATATATATATATATATATATATATATATATATGCTAGTGTGTTTCTGTATAAGTGATCTACAGAAACAACCGAGCGGTGATAAATTATTGACGTGTAAAGCTATGTTATTATTCATCATGTAGGCCGCTAATTACATCTTCACTTCTCGACTGCTGCAGCTGCTATTCTGGTGAACCATACATAATACAGTCAAACGAAATTGTCAAGATTCTTTGATGTCCATATTGCGTAGGTTCTATCATTCTTATGGCCATCAAATACATCACTTGAAATATTGGATCGCAATGGTTTTACGGTAAAATATTATAAACAACTGAGAGATAAATTTTTAAAAAAACGATTCATTCAAATAGCAGAGCGTAGTTTCGATCTACGGACCTCTGGGTTACGGGCCCAGCACGCTCCCACTGCGCCACTCTGCTTCGCGGAGAGTTTCTCTAGGTTTTACGTATATAACTGAATATTTAGAGTTGAAGTATATCTATAATTATTCTGTGTGTAAGGCAGTGAGCTAGCAGAATCGTAAGCCCACCGAGCCAAATGCTTAGCTGCATTTAGTCCGTTTTTATGTTCTGAGTTCAAACTCCGCCGACGTCGACTTTGCCTTTCATCCATTCATGGTTGATAAAATAAGTACCAGTTGAACTCTGGGATCGATGTAATCGACTTATCCCCTCCCCCAAAATTGCTGGCCTTGAGCCATTTTTGAAATCATTATTTATTTTGTGTGTGTGTGTGTGTGTGTGTGTGATTCTGTGACTGTGCGTGTGTGTGCGTGAGTGTGCGTGTATGTGCGTGTGTGTGTGCCTGTACATGGGTGTGTACGTGTATACGTATATGTACCTGTATGTGCTGTGTACGATAGGATAAATCTTGGTTTTTACATAGATATAGAACTTGACCTCTTCTCTGCAGGCAATAATGTCATGTCAACTTTGGAGAATCCTTCATTTGTGAGATTACCTCCCTTCTGCAAGTGAAGTTGCTTTAGCTCCCACTAGCTAATTATGCTACATCATCTGGAGGCGGAGAAAATTTTAATAAAACAAGAATTTATGTTGTACATTACCTGTCTATGTTATTCAAATATATGTTACTGATCCATTTGAGTTATTTCTCAACGCTAGCTTTGGGTTTAAATTACACACGAGAAACGAGAATTTTGCAATATTATTTTATTCACTTCGTTTTATATATTTACACTTTTATCGCCTTCAAAATATTCTCCATTTAAAGCAATGCATCGGTCCAGACGCGTTTTCCACTGTTCGATGCAGTCCTGCAACTCTTGCGAAGTGATGCCTTTTAATGCCTCTGTCGTATATTTCTTAATCTCTTTCACATCTGCAAAACGCTTTTCTTTAAGGACTTTTTTCATTCGAGGTAACAAAAAATGTTGCAGGGAGTAAGATCGGGTGAATTTTTGGTCAAAACCCGACTCACACTCAAGGTGGTACGCAAATGATGCATTGTCGTGATGGGACCACCACTCTCCACTTTGCCACTGGTCGGGACGTTTTCGTCTCGCCGTGTCTCGCAAGCGCCCCAGAACTGCCAAATAAAATGTCTGGTTAACAGTTTGAGTTCGACCAGGAGGAACATTGAACTTCACTTGTCGCACTTTTGGGGGGGGGGGGCGTGGTAACATTGAATACTTCTATTGACTTGATTGTTCCTTTGTTTCCGGGTAGTAGCCGTAGTACCAGCTTCCGTCACCATTGGTAACCTTCGAAAAGCGGTTCAGATCAACTTCCAACTGATCTCTCAGTTTACGACACGCATTCAGTCGTGACTGCTTTTGATCTTGAACAAGTAAGGCAGAAATTTCCTGCAACTCTTTTCATTAGCAATTCCTCGCTCAAAATTCGTTGGGAGGAGCTCCAGGATGCACCAGTCATATAAACAAGTTCGTCAATTGTTCGGCGACGGCCCTCCAAGATCAGTTCATGAATTTTCGTGATGTTTTCATTCGTTCGGGAGGTCGACGGTCGCCCTGAACGAGGTTGGTCTTTAAGCGACAACTGACCATTCCAAAAGTGTGAAAATCACTCGTATACTTGTGTTTTGCTCATGGCAGCGTCCTTGTAAGTTGTTTGAAGCAGGAGAACAGTTTCGGTCGCAGTTTTCCCTAGCAGAAAACAAAATTTCACGGATGCACGCTGTCCCTTCGTTTCAGCTATCACAAAAATTGACGAATAGAGGAGAAGCACTGCAAAACAAAGACGTGCCACGTGGAAGTACGAGTTCACTCGACGATGACGATTGGCAGGCTAATGCCAGATTGTCGCATTAAGTAGCTTCTAGCGGCGGAAGCCTAAATTACAGTGGGCTTGTTACACAGAGGCTTTCGGTTACTATTGGATACCCTTCGTACTCCTCGTATATATATATATACATATATATACACACACACACATATATACATATATATGTGCATATATTTGTGTGTGTATATGTGTGTATGTATACGTATATATGTGTACACACACACATATATGTGTCAAACGATAATACAATAAAACAAGTTACATGTTTTGCAGTTTCGTTATAAGTTTGATTAAATTACGGTTGTCAGATATAACTGTTTGAATCTAGACACATCAATGCTGGGTTTTTTTTTGGTTTTTTTTTGTTCGTACGATCGATATAAAGTGATATATAATTTCTGCTGATTAAACGTGTGTTAAAGTTATACATTAGCGACGGAGGCAGTATTAACTCCAAGAGGTAATATTTATCGTGTATGTTCTGTTAGAACAAACTATGCTATGGTAGATACCATGAGAGAAATTCTCATATAGGTTTTTACTGCGAAATTCACTCCTGTTCATATCGCTAGTGGGGTGGGGGGGTTAGATAAATCCCTGCCATATCCATCACCGAGATCACCAGATCACGTGATTTCGGCCTTCCTTGGCCTTGTCAATGATGGATTTTCGATCACCAGAGATAGCAGTGACTCATCTCCCCGCCAGCGCTATGTAGAAAAACAGTGTTAGAAGAGGTGCTGGTGTCGTGATGGAGACAGCGCTGGAGATGGCAGGGATTTATCTCCCCCGCTAGCGATATAAACGAGACTGTATTTTGCACCAAAAGCCAAATACGAGAGTCTCTCTCATGGTATCTCGCGCAGTGTAGTTTATTCTAACAGAACATTCACTTTTAAGTGAGGATAGATATTATCTATCGGTATTAACACTGCCTCTGTCGCTAACATATATTTTTTAACAAGCTCACTGGCTAATCGCGACACCAACGCCTGTTCTGGCATTATTTTTCTATATATCGCTGGCGAGGAGATGAGTCACTGGTCTCTCTAGCGATCGAGTGTCCATCATTGAAAAGACCAAGGAAGGTCGAAATCACGTGATCTGGTGGTCTCGGTGCTGGAAATGACGGACATTTATTTTCTTTCTAGCGATATAACAAGAATTTATTGAGTTGTCCAGAAAGTTCGTGCCGATTTTTAAAGGAAAGAAAAAGGTCAATAAATACTTGCCATTACATTTTTAATCAACCAAATATGAACCATTTTGTTGCACACTGCGTCTCCATCTTTCCTTTAACTTGAAAATACCCTCTTCCCAGAATCGAGGTGGTTTCAAGGCAAATAAGTCGAAAGGTAAGCTACTATAAATCGGCACGAACTTTCCGGCCAACCCAATATTTCGCAACAAAAGCCAATATGAGAGTTTCTCTTTGGGTATCTACCGCAGTGTAGTTTGTTCTAACAGAACATCATGTTTAAGTGAAGATAATTATATAACCTCACGGTGTGTTACAGTATATTGACCTGTGTGAAATAAAAACTAAAACTTCCTCAAATAATAACGTTATCACAATTTTAAGAGTTAGAATATTCAGCTTGCTCAGTCCCACTGCGCGGCACCTTAGTGTTTTGTGAGTGAATGTGGTAGATGGAAACTGTGTTGAAGCACCTCATATATGTGTGTATATCTGTGTGTGAACCAGTTCTGGTTTGTTTACGTCCCTGTAACGTGTAAATCTACGAATTATTTTTCATCTAAGTTATAATTACGTCTTCTTCACTTCTCCTCGTTGTCGGTGGTGCGACATTACTAATACGGTAAAACAATATTGGAAAGATTTTTTGACGTCCATTTTGCGTCGTTTCTATAATTCTTGCTTGTGCCCAAGAAAAACACCACGCACTTGGAATATTGGAGGGCAATAATTTTACGATAATATTGATTCCAAACTTTGGCACATGGACAGCAATTTGGTGGGAAGGAGTTCAACTAGTATTTATTTTATCGGCTCTGGCGGCATTTGAACTCAGAACAAAAAGTGGGAAGAAATGGCGCTAAGCATTTTTTTTTCCTAGTGCCTAACGAGTCTACCAGCACATCGCCTTCTACGGTAACATTACCAACAACAGAGCAACAAATAAAATTAGTGACAGTAATAAAAGTATTACCAGCAGAGCGTAGTTCGATCTACGGACCTCCGGATAATAGACCCAGCGCGCTTCCACTGCGCCACCCTGCCTTGCCGAGGTATACAGTGGGATTTTAAGTATACAGTTGAATGCTTTGTATTGACAAGCCACAATTTTGAATGGAGTCAATTTATTTATTTTGTGACTAAGTTAGGGCTGGTAGAATCGTTAACATGTCGAGGAAAGTGCTTCGTGGCATTTCTTCTGTTTATATATTCTGAGTTCAAATTCCACCGAAGTCGACTTTGCCTTTTATTGTTCGGTGTCGATAAAAATAAGTACCAACTGAGTACTTGAGTCGATGCAATTGACTTACCCACTTCCCCAAAATTTCAGGTCTTGTTCCTATTGTAGAAAGGATTAGTGTGTGTGTGTGTGTGTGTGTGTGTGTGTGTGTGTGTGTGAGTACGTGCGCGCGTGTGCTAAGTAGGATGGAATAAGACTTGGTTTTCACACACACACACCAAACAAGAAGAGCTTCTGACGTGGTCGCTTGCAATGAAAGAAGCAGCTGCCAAATCGCATCCTCAAATCGCATCCTACTATGGGATATAGTTCTAGGTTACACTCTATAAAAATGAAAAAAAAGAAGGGTCAGCAAGACGGTCAGAGATGGTCTGATGTTAGGCAACAACACCGTGTGTCACATTCAGATCACACATCACTTCTGAACCTGAACACCCCTGAATTAAAATACAGGCATTTAGTAACTACTCACAGAATGCTTAATGGTGGTGAATATGGCAAGTTGTAATGGTTTTGTGTATAGGAAAGATGTCTTAGCTTGGAATATTGTGCAACAATGATATTACGGCAAAATCTCTACATAATAATAGCCGATATAAAAGTTGGTTGGTTGGTTGGTTGTTAGTTGCTTTCTCTAGTCACACTTTACATCGGATAAAGGGAGAGAGAGAGAGAGAGAGAGAGAGAGAGGGGGGGGGGGGAGGAGAGTAAAATAGAAATGTAGAGGTAACAGGATGAGTACACATACGAAGTTAAGTGGCACCCAATGAGCAAAAGAATGGTATACGTCAGTGTTTTAGTTCTCACCGTTCACTGTGAATATGACGATTTATTAAATTTCTAGGCATTTTTCGGAGTGGGTGGGGGGAACAAACAAATTATGAAAACGGAGATGTTCAAACCAAAGTGTAATTAAACCAATATTTACTAATGATATAAGGCGGCGAGCTGGCAGAAACGTTAGCACGCCGGGTCTTTCGTTCTGAGTTCAAATTCGGCCAAGGTCGAGTTTAACTTTTATCCTTTCGGAGTCGATAAATTAAGTACCAGTTGCGTACCCCAGTACTGGTATTATCTAATCGACTGGTCTCTCCTCCAAAACTTCGGGCCTTGTGCCTAGAATAGAAAAGAATATTTATTTCTGATATAATTTCAATAAAGTTACAGAAGATCAGCAATTTTGGGAGATGGAGTTAGTCGATTGTTCAACTAATACTTGTTTTATCGATCTCATGAAAGGCAAAATTGATCTTGGCGGAATTTGAACTCAGAACGTAAAGAGTAAAGTCTGACAAAATGCCACTAAGCATTTGGCTCGCCATGCTAACGATTCTGCCAGCTCACCACCTTTTTGCTCATATACTATTGGTCTCCATATTTTGGCACAAAGCCAGCAATTTCAGGGGAGGGTGTAAGTCGACTACATCGACCCTAGTGCTTAACTGATACTTATTATATCGACTACGAAAGGAAGAAAGGCAAAGCTGACCTCAGAGGAATTTGAACTCAGAATGTAAAGACGGACGAAATGCCGCTAAGCATTTTTCCCGGTGTATGAACGATTCTGCCAGCTCGCCGTCTTATTTCTGATATAATATTAGTCTAGTATTGTCTGGTAGAACTTCTTAAGACACGGTTTTCTGTAACTTTATTCACACACACACACACACACACACACACACACAAGTACTGCATAAGTGCATAAGACTGTCTTAGGAGTCATAGGACTGGTTGCTCGGTTTCCATTGTGTATAAGAGACCTAGATTACAACATTTCCCCTGAACGGGATGCCAGTCCGTCGCAAGGTTACACATTTACTGCGGAATGGACAGGAAAAAATTGAAATGAAATGTTTTGCTCAAGGATATATCGCACCGCCCAGTTCAGGAATCGAAACCACAACCTTACGAACGTGAGTGGAACACCGAAACCAGTAGGGTGCGCACTTTCACATGCAAACATACACAGACGCATATACTTACGTACGTGTTTGTATGTGAAATTTTATGTATTCTAAGAATTCATTTTGTGTATAGGGGTCACTTATTTGATACACTGAGGTTTCTAGGTTGACGAATCCCGCAGGACTGTTTGTTGATATAGAATTACGTGAAAACTAGTTTACATAATAAAACCCTTGTAACTAAAGCAAATATAAATTTGAGCTGATTAAGAGAGAGAAAGATCTTTGTCGAGGTTAATAAAACCCTTGAGAAAACTATAATACTAAACCATTACACAAACAGATGTGGTAAAAAGAGAAAAACCCCTTTGACTTGAAGAATGTAAATTCCCTCAAATGATGTTTGATTTTTGTACGCAGTTTCCTCCACTAGTTCTTCCTCATGGACAAATAAATGAATTAAGAAAGGGTTAAGCGAAAGGATATCTTGTGGACAAACGTTCAAAACCTCCAGATGCAGGCATTATATATAGTTAAATGTGTGCTGACATGTATTATGTAATTAATAAGTCAGGATTTGCGGAGGGAGTAGAATTATTTTAAATTACACACTCTGAGATGAAAACAATTATTTATCTTAATGAATAATTCTAATCAATACAAAACAAGGAAGATAATTCCGGAATTTTTTTTTAATAATTTTTTTTTAACAACCAAAATATAATACAATGCATCTAGAAGTGAGTTTGATCTCTAACAGCAAAGTTGCAACTCTAGACATGTTTCAGTTTTACCAGACCTCGTCATTTATTTATTGTAAATGGCTTACAAGATGTATAGATCATCGTACAAGTTTGCGGGAGAAAGAACATTGATATTTATAACTTATATGCATTTGTTAAGGATGAGCAGATTGCCAACTATTCAACGTAGTCTACTGAAGTAGTTTTACATCTAGACGAAGCATTATATGTGAAAGAAAATTTTTTAATCTTTAGTTAAGAACTATATTAATATATGCACTTGAAACAGTACTAGATTAAATTAAAGATGCATATAACATTTACAATGTATATATAAACGAGCGATACAGGAATGTACTGAAGAGGTGTATGAATAACTCCAACAGCTGTGGTGCGATGAATGGCACCGATCGCTGAAGCTCGTAATTCCTTCTATTGAGGAGAAACAACAGAAAGAATACGGAAAAGTACATGCGAGAGACGTCACTTCTCCGTTGCGTCGAGTAGCATGACTTGCAGCAGATGTCATCGCTGGGATTTGAACGCAGAGTGTAGAGAACCGGATAGTGGTAGAGTTTGAATATTCTAACAATTTTTAAACGAAACATTGCAAATATTTATAAATTCTTCATTCAATTTGTGGTAAAATTATATTCGTGATAAAAGCGAATAGTCTTCTTTTATTTTCACCAGTCGTTATCATGGTACTTGCAAATTTAGTTTAAAAACAGTGTAAAGTAATTTCGATGAATTGTCGAGTCAATAAAAAAAGTTATGGCATTGACAGATCTATGAAGCTAAAAATATCGAGATGGACGATTTTAGAATGCTATACCTTTTTTAGAATAAGTAAAATTGCAATCAATCATTGTGTGTATGCGGGTGTGTATTGTGTATGTGCTTGTGTGGGTGTATTGAGCGTGTGTGTGTGAACTAACTTACTAAGTAAACCGAACAATATCTATCTATCTATCTATATATATATATATATATATATATATATATGTATATCTATCTATCTATCTATCTATCTATCTATCTATCTATCTATCTATCTATCTATCTCTCTCTCTATATATATATATATGCACATGTATGTATATACAGATATAGTTATGTAGATGTAGATGTATGTATATACTCACACAGACATACTTATATAAAGGATGATCCATAAAGTCTAAAGATTATTGCATCGACAATGAAATAGAATAATATTTATTGAAATGATTTAAGCCAGTAGCTGTCCAGCAGAGTGGCGCAGTAGGAGTGCTGGGCCTATAGGTCCGTAAATCGAAACTACACACAGTTAAACATATTTTTCGTTTCCTTTTTAAATATCGCAACTACATTAACTGGGTACGACAAAAAAAAAACCTCCCGTATTTTAATGCTTAGCTATATCACATATGGGAGGTTTTTCTGCTGCATGATGTCTTTGCATTTTTTAAGAAACCACTACCGTTAAAGAGGTGTCAACAAACGTTCTCAGAAAGGAAAAGATTTGTGTTTGAAATATAGTTTAATAGTTCCAC
>NC_142934.1:23009429-23016929 GCF_046866305.1 Octopus bimaculoides | reverse complement strand
TCACAGAATCATTGAGGAAATCGTACAATAATTTTTATTAAAGAATGTTGTACATCAGAAAAAGAGATAACATTAAACGGTGCATGGAACCTTACGAAAACCAATAAAGCATAAAATATACAACTGTCGTCATTCGGAAGCAGTGTCGCAGTAGAAATGTGCTGTTCCCATAAACCAGATGTCTGCAGATCGAAACTACGTTCTGCTAGCAATTTTTTTTTTTTTTTTTTTTCTACTTCTTAGATATTTTTCTTTTCTTCATCCAGTGTTGAGATATTGATGTGATTCAATTTCAGTGTTCAGTATTTGACAGGAAAGAAATTGGATTTTTTTTCCGAATTACAAAAAAAAAATTATCTTATGATCTATATGAATATATTAGAAAACATACGTGCGCGCGTGCGCACGTTTTTTGCTTGATGTATGAATAGTGGGTCCACTCAACATGAAATAGCAATCCAATGTCCCTGAAAACACATTAGTCTTCACAAAAGAAAGTCAATATATTGCTAAAGTAGCTTAACAGATACTTAAATCGATGGGATGTTCATTTTTGGAATGCTTTTGATCATACCATTTTACCTGCAGAGCCTATATAACAACCAATGAGATTGAGAATTTCCCTTTGTACAAAACACACACACATACACATATGTATATATATATGTATATATATATATATATATATATATATATATATATATATATATATAAAGGTAAAGTTATCTTCTCGACTAATAACCCTTAAGAGCCGGTTTCCCGGTTTCATGGCAGATATATTCCCCATGTGGACGGGACGCCGGTCCATCGCAGGATTACGCATTTTTGCCAGCTGAATGAAATGGAGCAACGTGAAATAGTGTTTTGCTCAAGAATACAACGCGTTTGCCGGGTCCAGGAATCGAAACCACAATCTTACGATCCACTAAGCCATGCGCCTCTACATGTAGATATATGGTTGAATAGAAATGGCAATGTGCCAAATATGTAGTTTATTTCCTGTAACTGCCTGTTATTCATTTTTGTTTTGTGTTCCGTGAGAGATATTTAGTCCAGAGCTGCAAAGAAGTGAGAATTAGTGCTAGACTGCTATGAATGAACTTGAAGTTTTCCCGCTAACTGGGTTTCGGTTCTACAGATCTCTGGATTTTAAATCCAGTAAACTCCCACTAAACATCTCTGTTGAATGACATATTTCGTGAACATCTATTGATAAATATCATTGATCAATTTCATCAACTATTATGCGAAATTTATGTTTAGCAATCTCATATTTTATTTTTATATCTGTTTTCTAGCTATAAAATCAATTTTTATGGTATCGTTCAAATAAAGATTTAACGGCTTTATTATCAAATACTAAACATTGAGCCACATCAGCATTTTAATACCACATGATGGAAAAAAAATATGAACTTACTAGCAGAACGTAGTTTCGATCTACGGACCTCTGGGTTATGGGCCCAGCACGCTTCCACTGCGCCACTCTGCTGCTCGAAAATATCATATATGTAATTTATTAAAGTACTATGTATATGAGGTCTGATCAGTAAGTATCCAACCTGGTGCTATAAAAACAAAACTACAACAGGTATCAAGTTGGCATTTAATCTTCTTGTGCCCTTCAGAAGCCACACACTGGATTCAGCGCTGTTTCCATTGATGGAAGCATTTCCTGGAACTCGTTTTCTGGGATAATCAGCAGCTGCCTCGTCGCATTCACTTAGATTTCATCGACGTCCTGAAATCTTATTCCTTTCAAGCGAGATTTGATTTTTGGGAAGAGGAAAAAGTCACAGGGGGCGAGATCTGGAGAATACGGTGGTTATCGGACTTGAGAAATGCTGTGCCTAGCCAAAAACTGCTGCACAAGCTCCGCTGAATAGGCAGATGCGTTATCATCGTGCAATTGCCACCCACCGAACGCATGCAATTGTGACCTTTTCCAACGAATAGCATCCATCAAACGCTGCAAAACGTCACGGTCATACTCCTTGTGGACAATACTCATGATTAACATTCCCCTGGTAGTTGAAAAGAACCGTCAACAGTGTCTTCACATTGCTTCAACTCATTAGAGGTTGGGGTCTTCCACTGCGAAGACTGGGCTTTTGTTTCAGGGTCATACCCATATCCCACGATTCATCACCCATTATGAACATTTTCAAAAAGTCTTCATCGTTCTCGACACAATCAAGATCTTATGCAACTGAAACCCGAGTGTCTTTTTGGTCAGCTAAAAGCAGTATGGTAGACACGCGTCTCATACCGAAATCTCCAGTGATAATGGACTGAACTGAACCGTAACTAATCCGCACATCCTCTGATAACCCACGTACGGTGATTCGACGATTCCCTCTCACAGCTGCACGCACATCTGCGATGGTATTTTATCAGTTCTGCTAGTTGTAAGTCTCCCAGAACGTTTGTCACTTTCGATATTTTTCGGCCATCTTGGAAACGTCGGAACCACTCGTACACTTCGTGCGACTCATACACTCCCCTCCATACACTTTCAGTGACTTTGCGCAGACGTCCGAGCAGATATCGCGAAGCTTTTGGCAAAATTTGATGCAGATTCTCTGCTCAACTTTCTTTGTCATGGTCAATGCGACGATCACACGCTACACACGTTCCTTCCAAGCACTGCTGTAAACAGCGGAAGTGAGCTAGAACGTTAAAACTTAGTGCGCATGCAAAGCAGAGTTCAAGGTCAATTTTTATCAAGCGGCTTTACTCTGAGTGCTTTAGCTTCGTTACTATGGCAACACTCCAGATACTTATTGAGCAGACAACGTAATTTATTATTGATTGTTCGTAAGATTCCATAAAACTAATATAATCTTTGTTTGTGTCATGTTGCATTTAAGAAATATTATTGTCATAATTTTCTCGACTTTGTGTGATTTCCATGTACAGTTGACCAAAGTTCACTTTTACACATACATACATACATACATACATACATATATGCATACATACATACATACATACGTACATACATACATACATACATGTATGTATATTAGAAAGTCTTGGAACATAGTTGTTTGTTTTCATTACGTGATATTTCTATCTATTGACATACCACCTCAATATGTAACTAACTCTTGTCGATCTGTGGAATATAATAATGAGTCTTAGTTTGTGGTGTCTATAGTAACGGTTTCAATTTCCTCTGGTGCCATTTTAATTAATTAGTTTCGCTTTTTATTTCTTTTCCGTTGTGACAGTTGAAAAGTATTCTTTAGATTCGTTGGAATTGGTACTATAACTTAATTATTGAATGAATAATTATTCAATTGTAATTAGTATAATTAAGGGTAAAATTTCTATATGAAATCAATATATGATGTTCTCAAAATAATTTTGAAAAGTTCATATGCATTACTGAAGTGACATGACTGATATTATCGATTAATCGATATTACAATGCAATGATGGATTATATCTCATTTCACTGGATCGATAAATGTATTATCTCTAATCTATCAGATTAAATTGCTTGTAAAATATTTCATTGTACAAACACACCCTGCTCACAAAAAAAACCTCTAACAATTTCAATATTTTAAATTTCGATGAAAATTTAAGATTTTTATTATCACAAATATTCGCAGGAGTGGCGCAGTAATAATCATGTGCTGAACTCCTAAGTCCGCAGATCGAAACTGTGAAGGCGCGTGGCTTACTGGTTAGAGTATTCGGCTCGCGATTGCAAGGCTGTGAGTTCAATTCCCGGTGACGCGTCATATCCTTGAGCAAGACACTATTTTACGTGTTTCCAGTCCACTCAGCTGGCAAAAATGAATAGTAGCTGTATTTCGAAGGGCCAGCCTTGTCACACACTCTGTCACACTGCATCTCCCTGAGAATTACGTTAAGGGTACCTGTGTCTGTGGAGTGCTCAGCCACATGCATGTTAATTTCAAGAGCAGGCTGTTTCGTTGATCGGATCAGCTCGACCCATCGTCGTCATAACCGACGGAGTGTCAGTCAGCCAGATCGGAACTACTCCCTAATACACTTAGGTACTATATTGGTTTCAAATTATGGCCCAAGAACAGTAATTTCAGGGATGAGGTAAGTCAATTAAATCGACCCAAGTTTTCAACTGGTATTTATTTTATCGACCCCCGAAAGGATAAAAGCAAAGTTTACCTCGGCGGAATTTGAACTCAGAACTTAAGACGAACGAAATGCCGCTAAGCAATTTACCCGGCGTGCTAACGATTCTGCCAGCTCGCCGCCTCAACCTAGGTGCTATATTCATTATTTACATTATTTACATTTGACGGCTATTTGTCCTCATCTTGTTTGTTGTTAACACAACATTTCGGCTGATATACCCTCCAGTGTTCATCAGGTGTCTTGGGGAAATTTCGAACCTGGGTTCTCATTCCTAACGTATTTTTCGATGTTATTATTATTATTATTATTATTATTATTATTATTATTATTATTATTATTATTATTATTATTATCATTGTTGTTTAGGTCACTGTTTGTAATCGAACTTGGAATCTTGGAGTTAGTAGCCCGTGCTCTTAACCACTACCCAGGTTCGAAATTTCCCCAAGACACCTGATGAAGGTTGGAGGGTATATCAGCCGAAAGAAACAAGATGAGGACAAATATCCATCAAATGTAAATAATGTACATAATTTCTCATCTCTTAAATACAGAACTAGGTACTATATTGTTGTAATTTTGTCATAAAACAAATCATAGTACTTATTTTTAGGATTCTCGCCTTCCGTTTAGTTAGTGACATTTTCCATGGAACGTGTAAATTCCTCTGTTAATGAGAAATGCGAACGTCTCTCTCAGAAATGAATATGTGACTCAAATACTGGAACCATACATTGTGTGACGGTTCCATTTTGAGTCATGTCTATCTCTCTAGAAGCGGAAAATTAAGAGACATATTCAGGCTAAAAAATATGCATTTATCGCATGATTTCATATTCTTTTAAGCGTTTCATTCATTAAAGCGTGGCCATGTTGGAGCACCGCCTTGAAGAATTTTTTAGTCGAATGTATCGACCTCAATACTTTTTTTTTCCAAAGCCTGGTACTTATTCTGTCGGTCTGTTTTGCTAAATCGCTAAGTTACGGGGACGTTAACAAATACCAGTCCTCAAGAGGTGATAGAGACAAACACAGATAGAAACACACACACACACACACACACACACACACACACACACACACACACACACACATATACGACGGGCTTCTTTCATTTTCCGTTTACCAAATCCACTTACAAGGCTTTGGTCAGATCGAGGCTATAGTAGAAAACACTTGTCCAAGGTGGAACGCAGCAGGACTGAACCCGGAACCATGTGGTTGGGAAAGCTATGCTCGCGCCTATATTAGTTGGGTAAATTCTTAAATCATTAATACTTGATATGTCTGCAGTAGTTTTCTATTGCGTAAGTTCAGCCTAGCCGTCTTGCGATGGCAGCGTAAACCAGGTGTTTCGTGCATCGAAACTAGTACAAGCCAAATATTTATAATTTGCTTCGTGTAAACGTTTTCTTAATACAAACATTTTCTGATATACACCTGAATGATGTTTTTTTGGCGGAGTTGGTGCTTAACACTGGGTAAAACCGTGTTTAAGTAGCGTAATTATCAAAGCTGTTCCTACAGTGATTATCCAATCATTCTAAACATGGCGTATTTAGTACTTAATCTAATGCGTACTTAGAGTTTTTTTGAGTGCGCATGCGTGTGTTATGTTTAGCTGACAAGGCTTTAAATGACAGCGAGATTCGGTTGCTATTTTCTAGTATTTTGACCAAGTATAAACTCTCACATCGGATCGTAGTAATGTTTCTTTAATGTTAATCAATCTGTACACAATACTTTTCAAAACACACACACACACACATATATACGTATATATATATGTACAAAGATCCGTCTCACAGTACTAAATCTGCATCACTATAAAATTTATAAGCTTTTAATAACACGTAAGCCAAATAAATAAGTGCGGTAACGTAGTTGAACGTTTAGAATAATTCTGATTCCAGATCCCCAGACAAGTTTGGTCGGGGCAGTTGTACAGTTAGTTGAATATACTTCATTATGTTAATGGAACTGGTAAAGGTTGATGAATAGAAACTAATATATGTTACTGAGAGATTGCAATCAGAATATGGCGTGAGTAACGTCCATCACTGATGGTTTAACTTAGTACCACACACACACATACACACACAAAAATAGACTACACATCTTTTAAGTATTGAATATTGAACTACATAAAATATTCCAGTATTTGAGGAAAAAAAAAAATGTTATTTCTAAGATTTAGCAGAGCGTAGTTTCGATCTACGGACCTCTGGGTTATGGGCCCAGCACGCTTCCACTGCGCCACTCTGCTTCATGGGACTAAACGCGTATATATTACATATTATTGATTGTTGGTAAATTTCCCTACAAGAATTGCAGAAAGCGAGAATTTATGTAATCATAATTTGTGCGATTTTCTATTGTAAGACGTATTGGTGCTACAGTTATGTCGATTCTGTGTAGTTTTCATTCACGTTTGACCAAAGTATACCACACACACACACAAAATATATGTAAATGTATATACGTATGGATGGATCGATGGATAAGGCAATGTGCCAACTATCTACTTTATTTGCTGTTATGGGGCCACCTCGTTCTTGCTGTTTGTTTGAGATTTCGTGAGAAACTTTTAGTCTTGACCTTTCTAGTTGAGGTTTGTATTTCCGAAATAATTAAAAATTACTCTAGAATGACTTTGAATGAACTTGAAATTATTCAGCAGAGCGTCGATTCTATCTACGGGCCTCTATATCATTTTGTCTTTATATCTATTCCTAAAAACTGGAAATTTCTTGTGTTTATGCACTACAAAAATCAGTATGTTATAAACCTCCAACAATTTACACTGCAAAAGATGAATATTATGAGTCTAGTACACAACCACTGAACATCTCTACGAAGTGACATGTGTGATAGACATCTACCGATATATATGTGTGTGCTTTTATGCACCATGTATCATCTGTATGAGAAGACCTGCCAAGGCGAATACTGCACGTTAAGTTGGATATAAAGATTGCCTTTTCATACTAATATTGATTCTATCGCTAACAATCATCTATTAAGAAATATTATTGTTTGATTTCATCAACTACGGGGTGAATTTTTTACGTATGGATCCAATGTGTGTGTGTGTACCTTTATATATATATATATATATGTATATATATATATATATATATATATATATATATATATATATATATATTATATATATATCTTTTTATATATAATAATGATTTTCCTTTTAGTTATTGAATATTGAACTACATAAATATTTGAGTATTTGATGAAAAAAAAAAAAAAAGAAAGAAAATTTTCGAAAAGCTAGCAGAGCGTAGTTTCGATCTACGGACCTCTGGGTTATGGGCCCAGCACGCTTCCACTGCGCCACTCTGCTTCATGGGATTA
>NC_142934.1:22984429-23006929 GCF_046866305.1 Octopus bimaculoides | reverse complement strand
AATAATTAAAAATTACTCTAGAATGACTTTGAATGAACTTGAAATTATTCAGCAGAGCGTCGATTCTATCTACGGGCCTCTATATCATTTTGTCTTTATATCTATTCCTAAAAACTGGAAATTTCTTGTGTTTATGCACTACAAAAATCAGTATGTTATAAACCTCCAACAATTTACACTGCAAAAGATGAATATTATGAGTCTAGTACACAACCACTGAACATCTCTACTAAGTGACATGTGTGATAGACATCTACCGATATATATGTGTGTGCTTTTATGCACCATGTATCATCTGTATGAGAAGACCTGCCAAGGCAAATACTGCACGTTAAGTTGGATATAAAGATTGCCTTTTCATACTAATATTGATTCTATCGCTAACAATCATCTATTAAGAAATATTATTGTTTGATTTCATCAACTACGGGGTGAATTTTTTACGTATGGATCCAATGTGTGTGTGTGTACCTTTATATATATATATATATATATATATATATATATATATATATATATATATATATATATATATATATATATATATTATATATATCTTTTTATATATAATAATGATTTTCCTTTTAGTTATTGAATATTGAACTACATAAATATTTGAGTATTTGATGAAAAAAAAAAAAAAGAATGAAAATTTTCGAAAAGTTAGCAGAGCGTAGTTTCGATCTACGGACCTCTGGGTTATGGGCCCAGCACGCTTCCACTGCGCCACTCTGCTTCATGGGATTAAAGGCGTATACATTACATTTTATTGATTGTTGGTAAATTTCCCTACAAGAATTGCAGAAAGCGAGAATTTATGTAATCATAATTTGTGCGATTTTCTATTGTAAGTCGTATTGGTGCTACAGTTATGTCGATTCTGTGTAGTTTTCATTCACGTTTGACCAAAGTATACCACACACACACACACAAAATATATGTAAATGTATATACGTATGGATGGATCGATGGATAAGGCAATGTGCCAACTATCTACTTTATTTGCTGTTATGGGGCCACCTCGTTCTTGCTGTTTGTTTGAGATTTCGTGAGAAACTTTTAGTCTTGACCTTTCTAGTTGAGGTTTGTATCTCCGAAATAATTAAAAATTACTCTAGAATGATTTTGAATGAACTTGAAATTATTCAGCAGAGCGTCGATTCTATCTACGGGCCTCTATATCATTTTGTCTTTATATCTATTCCTAAAAACTGGAAATTTCTTGTGTTTATGCACTACAAAAATCAGTGTTATAAACCTCCAACAATTTACACTGCAAAAGATGAATATTATGAGTCTAGTACACAACCACTGAACATCTCTACTAAGTGACATGTGTGATAGACATCTACCGATATATATGTGTGTGCTTTTATGCACCATGTATCATCTGTATGAGAAGACCTGCCAAGGCGAATACTGCACGTTAAGTTGGATATAAAGATTGCCTTTTCATACTAATATTGATTCTATCGCTAACAATCATCTATTAAGAAATATTATTGTTTGATTTCATCAACTACGGGGTGAATTTTTTACGTATGGATCCAATGTGTGTGTGTGTACCTTTATATATATATATATATATATATATATATATATATATATATTATATATATCTTTTTATATATAATAATGATTTTCCTTTTAGTTATTGAATATTGAACTACATAAATATTTGAGTATTTGATGAAAAAAAAAAAAAAACAAAGAAAATTTTCGAAAAGATAACAGAGCGTAGTTTCGATCTACGGACCTCTGGGTTATGGGCCCAGCCCGCTTCCACTGCGCCACTCTGCTTCATGGGATTAAAGGCATATATATTACATATTATTGATTGTTGGTAAATTTCCCTACAAGAATTACAGAAAGCGAGAATTTATGTAATCATAATTTGTGCGATTTTCTATTGTAAGACGTATTGGTGCTACAGTTATGTCGATTCTGTGTAGTTTTCATTCACGTTTGACCAAAGTATACCACACACACACACAAAATATATGTAAATGTATATGCATATGGATGGATCGATGGATAAGGCAATGTGCCAACTATCTACTTTATTTGCTGTTATGGGGCCACCTCGTTTTTGCTGCTTGTTTGGGATTTCGTGGGAAACTTTTAGTCTTGACCTTTCTAGTTGAGGTTTGTATTTCCGAAATAATTAAAAATTACTCTAGAATGACTTTGAATGAACTTGAAATTATTCAGCAGAGCGTCGATTCTATCTACGGGCCTCTATATCATTTTGTCTTTATATCTATTCCTAAAAACTGGAAATTTCTTGTGTTTATGCACTACAAAAATCAGTATGTTATAAACCTCCAACAATTTACACTGCACAAGATGAATATTATGAGTCTAGTACACAACCACTGAACATCTCTACTAAGTGACATGTGTGATAGACATCTACCGATATATATGTGTGTGCTTTTATGTACCATGTATCATCTGTATGAGAAGACCTGCCAAGGCGAATACTGCACGTCAAGTTGGATATAAAGATTGCCTTTTCATACTAATATTGATTCTATCGCTAACAATCATCTATTAAGAAATATTATTGTTTGATTTCATCAACTACGGGGTGAATTTTTTACGTATGGATCCAATGTGTGTGTGTGTACCTTTATATATATATATATATATATATATATATATATATATATATATATATATATATTATATATATCTTTTTATATATAATAATGATTTTCCTTTTAGTTATTGAATATTGAACTACATAAATATTTGAGTATTTGATGAAAAAAAAAAAAAGAAAGAAAATTTTCGAAAAGTTAGCAGAGCGTAGTTTCGATCTACGGACCTCTGGGTTATGGGCCCAGCACGCTTCCACTACGCCACTCTGCTTCATGGGATTAAAGGCGTATATATTACATATTATTGATTGTTGGTAAATTTCCCTACAAGAATTGCAGAAATCGAGAATTTATGTAATCATAATTTGTGCGATTTTCTATTGTAAGACGTATTGGTGCTACAGTTATGTCGATTCTGTGTAGTTTTCATTCACGTTTGAACAAAGTATACCACACACACACACAAAATATATGTAAATGTATATCCGTATGGATGGATCGATGGATAAGGCAATGTGCCAACTATCTACTTTATTTGCTGTTATGGGGCCACCTCGTTCTTGCTGTTTGTTTGAGATTTCGTGAGAAACTTTTAGTCTTGACCTTTCTAGTTGAGGTTTGTATTTCCGAAATAATTAAAAATTACTCTAGAATGACTTTGAATGAACTTGAAATTATTCAGCAGAGCGTCGATTCTATCTACGGGCCTCTATATCATTTTGTCTTTATATCTATTCCTAAAAACTGGAAATTTCTTGTGTTTATGCACTACAAAAATCAGTATGTTATAAACCTCCAACAATTTACACTGCAAAAGATGAATATTATGAGTCTAGTACACAACCACTGAACATCTCTACTAAGTGACATGTGTGATAGACATCTACCGATATATATGTGTGTGCTTTTATGCACCATGTATCATCTGTATGAGAAGACCTGCCAAGGCGAATACTGCACGTTAAGTTGGATATAAAGATTGCCTTTTCATACTAATATTGATTCTATCGCTAACAATCATCTATTAAGAAATATTATTGTTTGATTTCATCAACTACGGGGTGAATTTTTTACGTATGGATCCAATGTGTGTGTGTGTACCTTTATATATATATATATATATATATATATATATATATATATATATTATATATATCTTTTTATATATAATAATGATTTTCCTTTTAGTTATTGAATATTGAACTACATAAATATTTGAGTATTTGATGAAAAAAAAAAAAAAGAATGAAAATTTTCGAAAAGTTAGCAGAGCGTAGTTTCGATCTACGGACCTCTGAGTTATGGGCCCAGCACGCTTCCACTGCGCCACTCTGCTTCATGGGATTAAAGGCGTATACATTACATTTTATTGATTGTTGGTAAATTTCCCTACAACAATTGCAGAAAGCGAGAATTTATGTAATCATAATTTGTGCGATTTTCTATTGTAAGTCGTATTGGTGCTACAGTTATGTCGATTCTGTGTAGTTTTCATTCACGTTTGACCAAAGTATACCACACACACACACACAAAATATATGTAAATGTATATACGTATGGATGGATCGATGGATAAGGCAATGTGCCAACTATCTACTTTATTTGCTGTTATGGGGCCACCTCGTTCTTGCTGTTTGTTTGAGATTTCGTGAGAAACTTTTAGTCTTGACCTTTCTAGTTGAGGTTTGTATTTCCGAAATAATTAAAAATTACTCTAGAATGACTTTGAATGAACTTGAAATTATTCAGCAGAGCGTCGATTCTATCTACGGGCCTCTATATCATTTTGTCTTTATATCTATTCCTAAAAACTGGAAATTTCTTGTGTTTATGCACTACAAAAATCAGTATGTTATAAACCTCCAACAATTTACACTGCAAAAGATGAATATTATGAGTCTAGTACACAACCACTGAACATCTCTACTAAGTGACATGTGTGATAGACATCTACCGATATATATGTGTGTGCTTTTATGCACCATGTATCATCAGTATGAGAAGACCTGCCAAGGCGAATACTGCACGTTAAGTTGGATATAAAGATTGCCTTTTCATACTAATATTGATTCTATCGCTAACAATCATCTATTAAGAAATATTATTGTTTGATTTCATCAACTACGGGGTGAATTTTTTACGTATGGATCCAATGTGTGTGTGTGTACCTTTATATATATATATATATATATATATATATATATATATATATTATATATATCTTTTTATACATAATAATGATTTTCCTTTTAGTTATTGAATATTGAACTACATAAATATTTGAGTATTTGATGAAAAAAAAAAAAAAGAAAGAAAATTTTCGAAAAGTTAGCAGAGCGTAGTTTCGATCTACGGACCTCTGGGTTATGGGCTCAGCACGCTTCCACTGCGCCACTCTGCTTCATGGGATTAAAGGCGTATACATTACAT
Organism: Octopus bimaculoides; assembly: GCF_046866305.1. Classification (NCBI taxonomy): domain Eukaryota; kingdom Metazoa; phylum Mollusca; class Cephalopoda; order Octopoda; family Octopodidae; genus Octopus; species Octopus bimaculoides. The sequence continues at coordinate 23,001,896 of NC_142934.1, read as the reverse complement.
TTTATTGATTGTTGGTAAATTTCCCTACAAGAATTGCAGAAAGCGAGAATTTATGTAATCATAATTTGTGCGATTTTCTATTGTAAGTCGTATTGGTGCTACAGTTATGTCGATTCTGTGTAGTTTTCATTCACGTTTGACCAAAGTATACCACACACACACACACAAAATATATGTAAATGTATATACGTATGGATGGATCGATGGATAAGGCAATGTGCCAACTATCTACTTTATTTGCTGTTATGGGGCCACCTCGTTCTTGCTGTTTGTTTGAGATTTCGTGAGAAACTTTTAGTCTTGACCTTTCTAGTTGAGGTTTGTATTTCCGAAATAATTAAAAATTACTCTAGAATGACTTTGAATGAACTTGAAATTATTCAGCAGAGCGTCGATTCTATCTACGGGCCTCTATATCATTTTGTCTTTATATCTATTCCTAAAAACTGGAAATTTCTTGTGTTTATGCACTACAAAAATCAGTATGTTATAAACCTCCAACAATTTACACTGCAAAAGATGAATATTATGAGTCTAGTACACAACCACTGAACATCTCTACTAAGTGACATGTGTGATAGACATCTACCGATATATATGTGTGTGCTTTTATGCACCATGTATCATCTGTATGAGAAGACCTGCCAAGGCGAATACTGCACGTTAAGTTGGATATAAAGATTGCCTTTTCATACTAATATTGATTCTATCGCTAACAATCATCTATTAAGAAATATTATTGTTTGATTTCATCAACTACGGGGTGAATTTTTTACGTATGGATCCAATGTGTGTGTGTGTACCTTTATATATATATATATATATATATATATATATATATATATATTATATATATCTTTTTATATATAATAATGATTTTCCTTTTAGTTATTGAATATTGAACTACATAAATATTTGAGTATTTGATGAAAAAAAAAAAAAAGAAAGAAAATTTTCGAAAAGTTAGCAGAGCGTAGTTTCGATCTACGGACCTCTGGGTTATGGGCCCAGCACGCTTCCACTGCGCCACTCTGCTTCATGGGATTAAAGGCGTATACATTACATTTTATTGATTGTTGGTAAATTTCCCTACAAGAATTGCAGAAAGCGAGAATTTATGTAATCATAATTTGTGCGATTTTCTATTGTAAGTCGTATTGGTGCTACAGTTATGTCGATTCTGTGTAGTTTTCATTCACGTTTGACCAAAGTATACCACACACACACACACAAAATATATGTAAATGTATATACGTATGGATGGATCGATGGATAAGGCAATGTGCCAACTATCTACTTTATTTGCTGTTATGGGGCCACCTCGTTCTTGCTGTTTGTTTGAGATTTCGTGAGAAACTTTTAGTCTTGACCTTTCTAGTTGAGGTTTGTATTTCCGAAATAATTAAAAATTACTCTAGAATGACTTTGAATGAACTTGAAATTATTCAGCAGAGCGTCGATTCTATCTACGGGCCTCTATATCATTTTGTCTTTATATCTATTCCTAAAAACTGGAAATTTCTTGTGTTTATGCACTACAAAAATCAGTATGTTATAAACCTCCAACAATTTACACTGCAAAAGATGAATATTATGAGTCTAGTACACAACCACTGAACATCTCTACTAAGTGACATGTGTGATAGACATCTACCGATATATATGTGTGTGCTTTTATGCACCATGTATCATCTGTATGAGAAGACCTGCCAAGGCGAATACTGCACGTTAAGTTGGATATAAAGATTGCCTTTTCATACTAATATTGATTCTATCGCTAACAATCATCTATTAAGAAATATTACTGTTTGATTTCATCAACTACGGGGTGAATTTTTTACGTATGGATCCAATGTGTGTGTGTGTACCTTTATATATATATATATATATGTATATATATATATATATATATATATATATATTATATATATCTTTTTATATATAATAATGATTTTCCTTTTAGTTATTGAATATTGAACTACATAAATATTTGAGTATTTGATGAAAAAAAAAAAAAAAGAAAGAAAATTTTCGAAAAGATAGCAGAGCGTAGTTTCGATCTACGGACCTCTGGGTTATGGGCCCAGCACGCTTCCACTGCGCCACTCTGCTTCATGGGATTAAAGGCGTATATATTACATATTATTGATTGTTGGTAAATTTCCCTACAAGAATTGCAGAAATCGAGAATTTATGTAATCATAATTTGTGCGATTTTCTATTGTAAGACGTATTGGTGCTACAGTTATGTCGATTCTGTGTAGTTTTCATTCACGTTTGACCAAAGTATACCACACACACACAGACACACACACACAAAATATATGTAAATGTATATGCATATGGATGGATCGATGGATAAGGCAATGTGCCAACTATCTACTTTATTTGCTGTTATGGGGCCACCTCGTTTTTGCTGCTTGTTTGGGATTTCGTGGGAAACTTTTAGTCTTGACCTTTCTAGTTGAGGTTTGTATTTCCGAAATAATTAAAAATTACTCTAGAATGACTTTGAATGAACTTGAAATTATTCAGCAGAGCGTCGATTCTATCTACGGGCCTCTATATCATTTTGTCTTTATATCTATTCCTAAAAACTGGAAATTTCTTGTGTTTATGCACTACAAAAATCAGTATGTTATAGACCTCCAACAATTTACACTGCAAAAGATGAATATTATGAGTCTAGTACACAACCACTGAACATCTCTACTAAGTGACATGTGTGATAGACATCTACCGATATATATGTGTGTGCTTTTATGTACCATGTATCATCTGTATGAGAAGACCTGCCAAGGCGAATACTGCACTGTCAAGTTGGATATAAAGATTGCCTTTTCATACTAATATTGATTCTATCGCTAACAATCATCTATTAAGAAATATTATTGTTTGATTTCATCAACTACGGGGTGAATTTTTTACGTATGGATCCAATGTGTGTGTGTGTACCTTTATATATATATATATATATATATATATATATATATTATATATATCTTTTTATGTATAATAATGATTTTCCTTTTAGTTATTGAATATTGAACTACATAAATATTTGAGTATTTGATGAAAAAAAAAAAAAAGAAAGAAAATTTTCGAAAAGTTAGCAGAGCGTAGTTTCGATCTACGGACCTCTGGGTTATGGGCCCAGCACGCTTCCACTGCGCCACTCTGCTTCATGGGATTAAAGGCGTATACATTACATTTTATTGATTGTTGGTAAATTTCCCTACAAGAATTGCAGAAAGCGAGAATTTATGTAATCATAATTTGTGCGATTTTCTATTGTAAGACGTATTGGTGCTACAGTTATGTCGATTCTGTGTAGTTTTCATTCACGTTTGACCAAAGTATACCACACACACACACACAAAATATATGTAAATGTATATACGTATGGATGGATCGATGGATAAGGCAATGTGCCAACTATCTACTTTATTTGCTGTTATGGGGCCACCTCGTTCTTGCTGTTTGTTTGAGATTTCGTGAGAAACTTTTAGTCTTGACCTTTCTAGTTGAGGTTTGTATTTCCGAAATAATTAAAAATTACTCTAGAATGACTTTGAATGAACTTGAAATTATTCAGCAGAGCGTCGATTCTATCTACGGGCCTCTATATCATTTTGTCTTTATATCTATTCCTAAAAACTGGAAATTTCTTGTGTTTATGCACTACAAAAATCAGTGTTATAAACCTCCAACAATTTACACTGCAAAAGATGAATATTATGAGTCTAGTACACAACCACTGAACATCTCTACTAAGTGACATGTGTGATAGACATCTACCGATATATATGTGTGTGCTTTTATGCACCATGTATCATCTGTATGAGAAGACCTGCCAAGGCGAATACTGCACGTTAAGTTGGATATAAAGATTGCCTTTTCATACTAATATTGATTCTATCGCTAACAATCATCTATTAAGAAATATTATTGTTTGATTTCATCAACTACGGGGTGAATTTTTTACGTATGGATCCAATGTGTGTGTGTGTACCTTTATATATATATATATATATATATATATATATATATATATATATATATATATATATATATATATATATTATATATATCTTTTTATATATAATAATGATTTTCCTTTTAGTTATTGAATATTGAACTACATAAATATTTGAGTATTTGATGAAAAAAAAAAAAAAAGAAAGAAAATTTTCGAAAAGATAGCAGAGCGTAGTTTCGATCTACGGACCTCTGGGTTATGGGCCCAGCACGCTTCCACTGCGCCACTCTGCTTCATGGGATTAAAGGCGTATATATTACATATTATTGATTGTTGGTAAATTTCCCTACAAGAATTGCAGAAATCGAGAATTTATGTAATCATAATTTGTGCGATTTTCTATTGTAAGACGTATTGGTGCTACAGTTATGTCGATTCTGTGTAGTTTTCATTCACGTTTGACCAAAGTATACCACACACACACACACACACACACACACAAAATATATGTAAATGTATATGCATATGGATGGATCGATGGATAAGGCAATGTGCCAACTATCTACTTTATTTGCTGTTATGGGGCCACCTCGTTTTTGCTGCTTGTTTGGGATTTCGTGGGAAACTTTTAGTCTTGACCTTTCTAGTTGAGGTTTGTATTTCCGAAATAATTAAAAATTACTCTAGAATGACTTTGAATGAACTTGAAATTATTCAGCAGAGCGTCGATTCTATCTACGGGCCTCTATATCATTTTGTCTTTATATCTATTCCTAAAAACTGGAAATTTCTTGTGTTTATGCACTACAAAAATCAGTATGTTATAAACCTCCAACAATTTACACTGCAAAAGATGAATATTATGAGTCTAGTACACAACCACTGAACATCTCTACTAAGTGACATGTGTGATAGACATCTACCGATATATATGTGTGTGCTTTTATGTACCATGTATCATCTGTATGAGAAGACCTGCCAAGGCGAATACTGCACGTCAAGTTGGATATAAAGATTGCCTTTTCATACTAATATTGATTCTATCGCTAACAATCATCTATTAAGAAATATTATTGTTTGATTTCATCAACTACGGCGTGAAATGTTTACGTATGGATCCAATGTGTGTGTGTGTACCTTTATATATATATATATATATATATATATATATATATATATAACTTTTATATATATATCTTTTTACTTGTTTCAGTAATTTGACTGCGGCCTTGCTGGGGCACCACCTTTAGTCGAGCAAATCAACCCCATGACTTTTTCCTTGTAAGCCTAGTACTTATTCTATAGGTCTCTTTGCCGAACTGAAAAAGACCATTGCATTGTCTTTTGAGTTCGTTGGTGTTTGGGTTTGGACGGGCTAAATATGGGGTGACACGTGAATTTCTGTTTGTATGTTTAGCAAGGGTGGTTTTTTTTATCCGGGTGCTGCTGGTGGTGATATGTCTTGTATGAATGGATTAACTGTGGATTGGATTTGTTTGGGGCAAATGAGTAGGATGTTCGTGTTTTGTGTGTGCGCGGTGTGAATGCGGGTTTTTGGTTATCTTTGTTTTTGATGCGTTCTTTATTTGAGATAACTGAGTAAGTTTGTGGTTTGTGTGTGTGTATGTTGTGGTTGTGGGTTTTTGTTTGTCTTTGGTGTTATTTTTTTATGGAAGCGCGGGGGTACTTTTCATCTTTGTTTTTTTTTGTTTTTTTTCTTAACATTGTCCATCGGCACTTTTATTTTATTGACCTCGAGAGGATGAAAGGCAAAGTCAACCTAGGCGGAATTTGAACTGAGAACGCGAAGACGGATCATGATGCCCGGCTTGCTAATGATTCTGCCAGCTCGCCGCCTTTTTCATGTAAAATATTTATCAATATTATTTGATAAAAGAGAGAGAGAAAAAAAGAAAAAAGCGGTAATTAGCAGAGCTTAGTTTCGATCTACGGATCTCTGGGTTATGGGCCCAGCATGCTTCCACTGCGCCACTCTGCTTCCGAATGGCGTTGACCGTATATATAACACATTATTGGTTTTTGTAAGGTTCCATACACCGTTTAATGTTATTTCTTTTTCTGACGTATAACGTTCTTTAACAAAAAATTAAAAAATTGTACGATTTCTCCAATGATTCTGTGAAATTTCTGCTCATTCGATGCTTATCTTTATATTTAATGTCCTTAATTTATTCCTGTAGATAGTTCTCAGTAATAACACCAGTATTTTGATATTTCCGACGAAATAATGATTTTCCTTTTAGGTATTGAATATTGAACTACATAAATATTTGAGTATTTGATGAAGAAAAAAAAAAAAAGAAAGAAAATTTTCGAAAAGATAGCAGAGCGTAGTTTCGATCTACGGACCTCTGGGTTATGGGCCCAGCACGCTTCCACTGCGCCACTCTGCTTCATGGGATTAAAGGCGTATATATTACATTTTATTGATTGTTGGTAAATTTCCCTACAAGAATTGCAGAAAGCGAGAATTTATGTAATCATAATTTGTGCGATTTTCTATTGTAAGACGTATTGGTGCTACAGTTATGTCGATTCTGTGTAGTTTTCATTCACGTTTGACCAAAGTATACCACACACACACACAAAATATATGTAAATGTATATACGTATGGATGGATCGATGGATAAGGCAATGTGCCAACTATCTACTTTATTTGCTGTTATGGGGCCACCTCGTTCTTGCTGTTTGTTTGAGATTTCGTGAGAAACTTTTAGTCTTGACCTTTCTAGTTGAGGTTTGTATTTCCGAAATAATTAAAAATTACTCTAGAATGACTTTGAATGAACTTGAAATTATTCAGCAGAGCGTCGATTCTATCTACGGGCCTCTATATCATTTTGTCTTTATATCTATTCCTAAAAACTGGAAATTTCTTGTGTTTATGCACTACAAAAATCAGTATGTTATAAACCTCCAACAATTTACACTGCAAAAGATGAATATTATGAGTCTAGTACACAACCACTGAACATCTCTACGAAGTGACATGTGTGATAGACATCTACCGATATATATGTGTGTGCTTTTATGCACCATGTATCATCTGTATGAGAAGACCTGCCAAGGCGAATACTGCACGTTAAGTTGGATATAAAGATTGCCTTTTCATACTAATATTGATTCTATCGCTAACAATCATCTATTAAGAAATATTATTGTTTGATTTCATCAACTACGGGGTGAATTTTTTACGTATGGATCCAATGTGTGTGTGTGTACCTTTATATATATATATATATATATATATATATATATATATATATTATATATATCTTTTTATATATAATAATGATTTTCCTTTTAGTTATTGAATATTGAACTACATAAATATTTGAGTATTTGATGAAAAAAAAAAAAAAGAAAGAAAATTTTCGAAAGGATAGCAGAGCGTAGTTTCGATCTACGGACCTCTGGGTTATGGGCCCAGCACGCTTCCACTGCGCCACTCTGCTTCATGGGATTAAAGGCGTATATATTACATATTATTGATTGTTGGTAAATTTCCCTACAAGAATTGCAGAAATCGAGAATTTATGTAATCATAATTTGTGCGATTTTCTATTGTAAGACGTATTGGTGCTACAGTTATGTCGATTCTGTGTAGTTTTCATTCACGTTTGACCAAAGTATACCACACACACACACACACACACACAAAATATATGTAAATGTATATGCATATGGATGGATCGATGGATAAGGCAATGTGCCAACTATCTACTTTATTTGCTGTTATGGGGCCACCTCGTTTTTGCTGCTTGTTTGGGATTTCGTGGGAAACTTTTAGTCTTGACCTTTCTAGTTGAGGTTTGTATTTCCGAAATAATTAAAAATTACTCTAGAATGACTTTGAATGAACTTGAAATTATTCAGCAGAGCGTCGATTCTATCTACGGGCCTCTATATCATTTTGTCTTTATATCTATTCCTAAAAACTGGAAATTTCTTGTGTTTATGCACTACAAAAATCAGTATGTTATAAACCTCCAACAATTTACACTGCAAAAGATGAATATTATGAGTCTAGTACACAACCACTGAACATCTCTACTAAGTGACATGTGTGATAGACATCTACCGATATATATGTGTGTGCTTTTATGTACCATGTATCATCTGTATGAGAAGACCTGCCAAGGCGAATACTGCACGTCAAGTTGGATATAAAGATTGCCTTTTCATACTAATATTGATTCTATCGCTAACAATCATCTATTAAGAAATATTATTGTTTGATTTCATCAACTACGGCGTGAAATGTTTACGTATGGATCCAATGTGTGTGTGTGTACCTTTATATATATATATATATATATATATATATATATATATATATATATATATATATATATATATATATATATATATATATATATATACATATATATATATACATATATATATATATATATACATATATATATATATATATATAACTTTTATATATATATCATTTTACTTGTTTCAGTAATTTGACTGCGGCCTTGCTGGGGCACCACCTTTAGTCGAGCAAATCAACCCCATGACTTTTTCCTTGTAAGCCTAGTACTTATTCTATAGGTCTCTTTGCCGAACTGAAAAAGAACATTGCATTTTCTTTTGAGTTCGTTGGTGTTTGGGTGTGGACGGGCTAAATATGGGGTGACACGTGAATTTCTGTTTGTATGTTTAGCAAGGGTGGTTTTTTTTATCCGGGTGCTGCTGGTGGTGATATGTCTTGTATGAATGGATTAACTGTGGATTGGATTTGTTTGGGGCAAATGAGTAGGATGTTCGTGTTTTGTGTGTGCGCGGTGTGAATGCGGGTTTTTGGTTATCTTTGTTTTTGATGCGTTCTTTATTTGAGATAACTGAGTAAGTTTGTGGTTTGTGTGTGTGTATGTTGTGGTTGTGGGTTTTTGTTTGTCTTTGGTGTTATTTTTTTATGGAGGCGCGGGGGTACTTTTCATCTTTGTTTTTTTTTTGTTTTTTTTCTTAACATTGTCCATCGGCACTTTTATTTTATTGACCTCGAGAGGATGAAAGGCAAAGTCAACCTAGGCGGAATTTGAACTGACAACGCGAAGACGGATCATGATGCCCGGCTTGCTAATGATTCTGCCAGCTCGCCGCCTTTTTCATGTAAAATATTTATCAATATTATTTGATAAAAGAGAGAGAGAAAAAAAGAAAAAAGCGGTAATTAGCAGAGCTTAGTTTCGATCTACGGATCTCTGGGTTATGGGCCCAGCATGCTTCCACTGCGCCACTCTGCTTCCGAATGGCGTTGACCGTATATATAACACATTATTGGTTTTTGTAAGGTTCCATACACCGTTTAATGTTATTTCTTTTTCTGACGTATAACGTTCTTTAACAAAAAATTAAAAAATTGTACGATTTCTCCAATGATTCTGTGAAATTTCTGCTCATTCGATGCTTATCTTTATATTTAATGTCCTTAATTTATTCCTGTAGATAGTTCTCAGTAATAACACCAGTATTTTGATATTTCCGACGAAATAATGATTTTCCTTTTAGGTATTGAATATTGAACTACATAAATATTTGAGTATTTGATGAAGAAAAAAAAAAAAAGAAAGAAAATTTTCGAAAAGATAGCAGAGCGTAGTTTCGATCTACGGACCTCTGGGTTATGGGCCCAGCACACTTCCACTGCGCCACTCTGCTTCATGGGATTAAAGGCGTATATATTACATATTATTGATTGTTGGTAAATTTCCCTACAAGAATTGCAGAAAGCGAGAATTTATGTAATCATAATTTGTGCGATTTTCTATTGTAAGACGTATTGGTGCTACAGTTATGTCGATTCTGTGTAGTTTTCATTCACGTTTGACCAAAGTATACCACACACACACACAAAATATATGTAAATGTATATACGTATGGATGGATCGATGGATAAGGCAATGTGCCAACTATCTACTTTATTTGCTGTTATGGGGCCACCTCGTTCTTGCTGTTTGTTTGAGATTTCGTGAGAAACTTTTAGTCTTGACCTTTCTAGTTGAGGTTTGTATTTCCGAAATAATTAAAAATTACTCTAGAATGACTTTGAATGAACTTGAAATTATTCAGCAGAGCGTCGATTCTATCTACGGGCCTCTATATCATTTTGTCTTTATATCTATTCCTAAAAACTGGAAATTTCTTGTGTTTATGCACTACAAAAATCAGTATGTTATAAACCTCCAACAATTTACACTGCAAAAGATGAATATTATGAGTCTAGTACACAACCACTGAACATCTCTACGAAGTGACATGTGTGATAGACATCTACCGATATATATGTGTGTGCTTTTATGCACCATGTATCATCTGTATGAGAAGACCTGCCAAGGCGAATACTGCACGTTAAGTTGGATATAAAGATTGCCTTTTCATACTAATATTGATTCTATCGCTAACAATCATCTATTAAGAAATATTATTGTTTGATTTCATCAACTACGGGGTGATTTTTTTACGTATGGATCCAATGTGTGTGTGTGTACCTTTATATATATATATATATATATATATATATATATATATATATGTATATATATATATATATATATATATATATATATATATATATATATATATATATATTATATATATCTTTTTATATATAATAATGATTTTCCTTTTAGTTATTGAATATTGAACTACATAAATATTTGAGTATTTGATGAAAAAAAAATAAAAAAGAAAGAAAATTTTCGAAACGATAGCAGAGCGTAGTTTCGATCTACGGACCTTTGGGTTATGGGCCCAGCACGCTCCCACTGCGCCACTCTGCTTCATGGGATCAAACGCGTATATATTACGTATTATTGATTGTTGGTAAATTTCCCTACAAGAATTGCAGAAAGCGAGAATTTATGTAATCATAATTTGTGCAATTTTCTATTGTAAGACGTATTGGTGCTACAGTTATGTCGATTCTGTGTAGTTTTCATTCACGTTTGACCAAAGTATACCACACACACACACAAAATATATGTAAATGTATATACGTATGGATGGATCGATGGATAAGGCAATGTGCCAACTATCTACTTTATTTGCTGTTATGGGGCCACCTCGTTCTTGCTGTTTGTTTGGGATTTCGTGAGAAACTTTTAGTCTTGACCTTTCTAGTTGAGGTTTGTATTTCCGAAATAATTAAAAATTACTCTAGAATGACTTTGAATGAACTTGAAATTATTCAGCAGAGCGTCGATTCTATCTACGGGCCTCTATATCATTTTGTCTTTATATCTATTCCTAAAAACTGGAAATTTCTTGTGTTTATGCACTACAAAAATCAGTATGTTATAAACCTCCAACAATTTACACTGCAAAAGATGAATATTATGAATCTAGTACACAACCACTGAACATCTCTACTAAGTGACATGTGTGATAGACATCTACCGATATATATGTGTGTGCTTTTATGCACCATGTATCATCTGTATGAGAAGACCTGCCAAGGCGAATACTGCACGTTAAGTTGGATATAAAGATTGCCTATTCATACTAATATTGATTCTATCGCTAACAATCATCTATTAAGAAATATTATTGTTTGATTTCATCAACTACGGGGTGAATTTGTTACGTATGGATCCAATGTGTGTGTGTGTACCTTCATATATATATATATATATATATATATGTATATATATATATATATATATTATATATATCTTTTTATATATAATAATGATTTTCCTTTTAGTTATTGAATATTGAACTACATAAATATTTGAGTATTTGATGAAAAGAAAAAAAAGAAAGAAAATTTTCGAAACGTTAGCAGAGAGTAGTTTCGATCTACGGACCTCTGGGTTATGGGCCCAGCACGCTTCCACTGCGCCACACTGCTTCATGGGATTAAATGCGTATATATTACATTTTATTGATTGTTGGTAAATTTCCCTACAAGAATTGCAGAAAGCGAGAATTTATGTAATCATAATTTGTGCGATTTTCTATTGTAAGACGTATTGGTGCTACAGTTATGTCGATTCTGTGTAGTTTTCATTCACGTTTGACCAAAGTATACCACACACACACACACAAAATATATGTAAATGTATATACGTATGGATGGATCGATGGATAAGGCAATGTGCCAACTATCTACTTTATTTGCTGTTATGGGGCCACATCGTTCTTGCTGTTTGTTTGAGATTTCGTGAGAAACTTTTAGTCTTGACCTTTCTAGTTGAGGTTTGTATTTCCGAAATAATTAAAAATTACTCTAGAATGACTTTGAATGAACTTGAAATTATTCAGCAGAGCGTCGATTCTATCTACGGGCCTCTATATCATTTTGTCTTTATATCTATTCCTAAAAACTGGAAATTTCTTGTGTTTATGCACTACAAAAATCAGTATGTTATAAACCTCCAACAATTTACACTGCAAAAGATGAATATTATGAGTCTAGTACACAACCACTGAACATCTCTACTAAGTGACATGTGTGATAGACATCTACCGATATATATGTGTGTGCTTTTATGCACCATGTATCATCTGTATGAGAAGACCTGCCAAGGCGAATACTGCACGTTAAGTTGGATATAAAGATTGCCTTTTCATACTAATATTGATTCTATCGCTAACAATCATCTATTAAGAAATATTATTGTTTGATTTCATCAACTACGGGGTGAATTTTTTACGTATGGATCCAATGTGTGTGTGTGTACCCTTATATATATATATATATATATATATATATATATATATATATATATATATATTATGTATATCTTTTTATATATAATAATGATTTTCCTTTTAGTTATTGAATATTGAACTACATAAATATTTGAGTATTTGATGAAAAAAAAAGAAAAGAAAGAAAATTTTCGAAAAGATAGCAGAGCGTAGTTTCGATCTACGGACCTCTGGGTTATGGGCCCAGCACGCTTCCACTGCGCCACTCTGCTTCATGGGATTTAAAGGCATATATATTACATATTATTGATTGTTGGTAAATTTCCCTACAAGAATTGCAGAAAGCGAGAATTTATGTAATCATAATTTGTGCGATTTTCTATTGTAAGACAGTTATGTCGATTCTGTGTAGTTTTCATTCACGTTTGACCAAAGTATACCACACACACACACAAAATATATATAAATGTATATACGTATGGATGGATCGATGGATAAGGCAATGTGCCAACTATCTACTTTATTTGCTGTTATGGGGCCACCTCGTTCTTGCTGTTTGTTTGAGATTTCGTGAGAAACTTTTAGTCTTGACCTTTCTAGTTGAGGTTTGTATTTCCGAAATAATTAAAAATTACTCTAAAATGACTTTGAATGAACTTGAAATTATTCAGCAGAGCCTCGATTCTATCTACGGGCCTCTATATCATTTTGTCTTTATATCTATTCCTAAAAACTGGAAATTTCTTGTGTTTATGCACTACAAAAATCAGTATGTTATAAACCTCCAACAATTTACACTGCAAAAGATGAATATTATGAGTCTAGTACACAACCACTGAACATCTCTACTAAGTGACATGTGTGATAGACATCTACCGATATATATGTGTGTGCTTTTATGCACCATGTATCATCTGTATGAGAAGACCTGCCAAGGCGAATACTGCACGTTAAGTTGGATATAAAGATTGCCTTTTCATACTAATATTGATTCTATCGCTAACAATCATCTATTAAGAAATATTAATGTTTGATTTCATCAACTACGGGGTGAATTTTTTACGTATGGATCCAATGTGTGTGTGTGTACCTTTATATATATATATATATATATGTATATATATATATATATATATATATATATATATATATATATATATATTATATATATCTTTTTATATATAATAATGATTTTCCTTTTAGTTATTGAATATTGAACTACATAAATATTTGAGTATTTGATGAAAAAAAAATAAAAAAGAAAGAAAATTTTCGAAACGATAGCAGAGCGTTGTTTCGATCTACGGTCCTCTGGGTTATGGGCCCAGCACGCTTCCACTGCGCCACTCTGCTTCATGTGATTAAAGGCGTATATATTACATATTATTGATTGTTGGTAAATTTCCCTACAAGAATTGCAGAAAGCGAGAATTTATGTAATCATAATTTGTGCGATTTTCTATTGTAAGACGTATTGGTGCTACAGTTATGTCGATTCTGTGTAGTTTTCATTCACGTTTGACCAAAGTATACCACACACACACACAAAATATATGTAAATGTATATACGTATGGATGGATCGATGGATAAGGCAATGTGCCAACTATCTACTTTATTTGCTGTTATGGGGCCACCTCGTTCTTGATGTTTGTTTGAGATTTCGTGAGAAACTTTTAGTCTTGACCTTTCTAGTTGAGGTTTGTATTTCCGAAATAATTAAAAATTACTCTAGAATGACTTTGAATGAACTTGAAATTATTCAGCAGAGCGTCGATTCTATCTACGGGCCTCTATATCATTTTGTCTTTATATCTATTCCTAAAAACTGGAAATTTCTTGTGTTTATGCACTACAAAAATCAGTATGTTATAAACCTCCAACAATTTACACTGCAAAAGATGAATATTATGAGTCTAGTACACAACCACTGAACATCTCTACGAAGTGACATGTGTGATAGACATCTACCGATATATATGTGTGTGCTTTTATGCACCATGTATCATCTGTATGAGAAGACCTGCCAAGGCGAATACTGCACGTTAAGTTGGATATAAAGATTGCCTTTTCATACTAATATTGATTCTATCGCTAACAATCATCTATTAAGAAATATTATTGTTTGATTTCATCAACTACGAGGTGATTTTTTTACGTATGGATCCAATGTGTGTGTGTGTACCTTTATATATATATATATATATATATATATATATATATATATATGTATATATATATATATATATATATATATATATATATATATATATATATATTATATATATCTTTTTATATATAATAATGATTTTCCTTTTAGTTATTGAATATTGCACTACATAAATATTTGAGTATTTGATGAAAAAAAAATAAAAAAGAAAGAAAATTTTCGAAACGATAGCAGAGCGTAGTTTCGATCTACGGACCTTTGGGTTATGGGCCCAGCACGCTCCCACTGCGCCACTCTGCTTCATGGGATCAAACGCGTATATATTACGTATTATTGATTGTTGGTAAATTTCCCTACAAGAATTGCAGAAAGCGAGAATTTATGTAATCATAATTTGTGCAATTTTCTATTGTAAGACGTATTGGTGCTACAGTTATGTCGATTCTGTGTAGTTTTCATTCACGTTTGACCAAAGTATACCACACACACACACAAAATATATGTAAATGTATATACGTATGGATGGATCGATGGATAAGGCAATGTGCCAACTATCTACTTTATTTGCTGTTATGGGGCCACCTCGTTCTTGCTGTTTGTTTGGGATTTCGTGAGAAACTTTTAGTCTTGACCTTTCTAGTTGAGGTTTGTATTTCCGAAATAATTAAAAATTACTCTAGAATGACTTTGAATGAACTTGAAATTATTCAGCAGAGCGTCGATTCTATCTACGGGCCTCTATATCATTTTGTCTTTATATCTATTCCTAAAAACTGGAAATTTCTTGTGTTTATGCACTACAAAAATCAGTATGTTATAAACCTCCAACAATTTACACTGCAAAAGATGAATATTATGAATCTAGTACACAACCACTGAACATCTCTACTAAGTGACATGTGTGATAGACATCTACCGATATATATGTGTGTGCTTTTATGCACCATGTATCATCTGTATGAGAAGACCTGCCAAGGCGAATACTGCACGTTAAGTTGGATATAAAGATTGCCTATTCATACTAATATTGATTCTATCGCTAACAATCATCTATTAAGAAATATTATTGTTTGATTTCATCAACTACGGGGTGAATTTGTTACGTATGGATCCAATGTGTGTGTGTGTACCTTCATATATATATATATATATATATATATGTATATATATATATATATATATTATATATATCTTTTTATATATAATAATGATTTTCCTTTTAGTTATTGAATATTGAACTACATAAATATTTGAGTATTTGATGAAAAGAAAAAAAAGAAAGAAAATTTTCGAAACGTTAGCAGAGAGTAGTTTCGATCTACGGACCTCTGGGTTATGGGCCCAGCACGCTTCCACTGCGCCACACTGCTTCATGGGATTAAATGCGTATATATTACATTTTATTGATTGTTGGTAAATTTCCCTACAAGAATTGCAGAAAGCGAGAATTTATGTAATCATAATTTGTGCGATTTTCTATTGTAAGACGTATTGGTGCTACAGTTATGTCGATTCTGTGTAGTTTTCATTCACGTTTGACCAAAGTATACCACACACACACACACAAAATATATGTAAATGTATATACGTATGGATGGATCGATGGATAAGGCAATGTGCCAACTATCTACTTTATTTGCTGTTATGGGGCCACATCGTTCTTGCTGTTTGTTTGAGATTTCGTGAGAAACTTTTAGTCTTGACCTTTCTAGTTGAGGTTTGTATTTCCGAAATAATTAAAAATTACTCTAGAATGACTTTGAATGAACTTGAAATTATTCAGCAGAGCGTCGATTCTATCTACGGGCCTCTATATCATTTTGTCTTTATATCTATTCCTAAAAACTGGAAATTTCTTGTGTTTATGCACTACAAAAATCAGTATGTTATAAACCTCCAACAATTTACACTGCAAAAGATGAATATTATGAGTCTAGTACACAACCACTGAACATCTCTACTAAGTGACATGTGTGATAGACATCTACCGATATATATGTGTGTGCTTTTATGCACCATGTATCATCTGTATGAGAAGACCTGCCAAGGCGAATACTGCACGTTAAGTTGGATATAAAGATTGCCTTTTCATACTAATATTGATTCTATCGCTAACAATCATCTATTAAGAAATATTATTGTTTGATTTCATCAACTACGGGGTGAATTTTTTACGTATGGATCCAATGTGTGTGTGTGTACCCTTATATATATATATATATATATATATATATATATATATATATATATATATATTATGTATATCTTTTTATATATAATAATGATTTTCCTTTTAGTTATTGAATATTGAACTACATAAATATTTGAGTATTTGATGAAAAAAAAAGAAAAGAAAGAAAATTTTCGAAAAGATAGCAGAGCGTAGTTTCGATCTACGGACCTCTGGGTTATGGGCCCAGCACGCTTCCACTGCGCCACTCTGCTTCATGGGATTTAAAGGCATATATATTACATATTATTGATTGTTGGTAAATTTCCCTACAAGAATTGCAGAAAGCGAGAATTTATGTAATCATAATTTGTGCGATTTTCTATTGTAAGACAGTTATGTCGATTCTGTGTAGTTTTCATTCACGTTTGACCAAAGTATACCACACACACACACAAAAT
>NC_142934.1:22974429-22976929 GCF_046866305.1 Octopus bimaculoides | reverse complement strand
ATTTATGTAATCATAATTTGTGCGATTTTCTATTGTAAGACAGTTATGTCGATTCTGTGTAGTTTTCATTCACGTTTGACCAAAGTATACCACACACACACAAAATATATATAAATGTATATACGTATGGATGGATCGATGGATAAGGCAATGTGCCAACTATCTACTTTATTTGCTGTTATGGGGCCACCTCGTTCTTGCTGTTTGTTTGAGATTTCGTGAGAAACTTTTAGTCTTGACCTTTCTAGTTGAGGTTTGTATTTCCGAAATAATTAAAAATTACTCTAAAATGACTTTGAATGAACTTGAAATTATTCAGCAGAGCCTCGATTCTATCTACGGGCCTCTATATCATTTTCTCTTTATATCTATTCCTAAAAACTGGAAATTTCTTGTGTTTATGCACTACAAAAATCAGTATGTTATAAACCTCCAACAATTTACACTGCAAAAGATGAATATTATGAGTCTAGTACACAACCACTGAACATCTCTACTAAGTGACATGTGTGATAGACATCTACCGATATATATGTGTGTGCTTTTATGCACCATGTATCATCTGTATGAGAAGACCTGCCAAGGCGAATACTGCACGTTAAGTTGGATATAAAGATTGCCTTTTCATACTAATATTGATTCTATCGCTAACAATCATCTATTAAGAAATATTATTGTTTGATTTCATCAACTACGAAGTGAATTTTTTACGTATGGATCCAATGTGTGTGTGTGTACCCTTATATATATATATATATATATATATATATATATATATATATATATTATGTATATCTTTTTATATATAATAATGATTTTCCTTTTAGTTATTGAATATTGAACTACATAAATATTTGAGTATTTGATGAAAAAAAAAGAAAAGAAAGAAAATTTTCGAAAAGATAGCAGAGCGTAGTTTCGATCTACGGACCTCTGGGTTATGGGCCCAGCACGCTTCCACTGCGCCACTCTGCTTCATGGGATTTAAAGGCATATATATTACATATTATTGATTGTTGGTAAATTTCCCTACAAGAATTGCAGAAAGCGAGAATTTATGTAATCATAATTTGTGCGATTTTCTATTGTAAGACAGTTATGTCGATTCTGTGTAGTTTTCATTCACGTTTGACCAAAGTATACCACACACACACACAAAATATATATAAATGTATATACGTATGGATGGATCGATGGATAAGGCAATGTGCCAACTATCTACTTTATTTGCTGTTATGGGGCCACCTCGTTCTTGCTGTTTGTTTGAGATTTCGTGAGAAACTTTTAGTCTTGACCTTTCTAGTTGAGGTTTGTATTTCCGAAATAATTAAAAATTACTCTAAAATGACTTTGAATGAACTTGAAATTATTCAGCAGAGCCTCGATTCTATCTACGGGCCTCTATATCATTTTGTCTTTATATCTATTCCTAAAAACTGGAAATTTCTTGTGTTTATGCACTACAAAAATCAGTATGTTATAAACCTCCAACAATTTACACTGCAAAAGATGAATATTATGAGTCTAGTACACAACCACTGAACATCTCTACGAAGTGACATGTGTGATAGACATCTACCGATATATATGTGTGTGCTTTTATGCACCATGTATCATCTGTATGAGAAGACCTGCCAAGGCGAATACTGCACGTTAAGTTGGATATAAAGATTGCCTTTTCATACTAATATTGATTCTATCGCTAACAATCATCTATTAAGAAATATTATTGTTTGATTTCATCAACTACGGGGTGAATTTTTTACGTATGGATCCAATGTGTGTGTGTGTACCTTTATATATATATATATATATATATATATATATATATATATATATATGTATATATATATATATGTATATATATATATATATATATATATGTATATATATATATATATATATATATATTATATATATCTTTTTATATATAATAATGATTTTCCTTTTAGTTATTGAATATTGAACTACATAAATATTTGAGTATTTGATGAAAAAAAAATAAAAAAGAAAGAAAATTTTCGAAACGATAGCAGAGCGTAGTTTCGATCTACGACCACTGGGTTATGGGCCCAGCACGCTCCCACTGCGCCACTCTGCTTCATGGGATCAAATGCATATATATTACGTATTATTGATTGTTGGTAAATTTCCCTACAAGAATTGCAGAAAGCGAGAATTTATGTAATCATAATTTGTGCGATTTTCTATTGTAAGACGTATTGGTGCTACAGTTATGTCGATTCTGTGTAGTTTTCATTCACGTTTGACCAAAGTATACCACACACACACACAAAATATATGTAAATGTATATACGTATGGATGGATCGATGGATAAGGCAATGTGCCAACTATCTACTTTATTTGCTGTTATGGGGCCACCTCGTTCTTGATGTTTGTTTGAGATTTCGTGAGAAACTTTTAGTCTTGACCTTTCTAGTTGAGGTTTGTATTTCCGAAATAATTAAAAATTACTCTAGAATGACTTTGAATGAACTT
>NC_142934.1:22946929-22964429 GCF_046866305.1 Octopus bimaculoides | reverse complement strand
TGCTGTTTGTTTGGGATTTCGTGAGAAACTTTTAGTCTTGACCTTTCTAGTTGAGGTTTGTATTTCCGAAATAATTAAAAATTACTCTAGAATGACTTTGAATGAACTTGAAATTATTCAGCAGAGCGTCGATTCTGTCTACGGGCCTCTATATCATTTTGTCTTTATATCTATTCCTAAAAACTGGAAATTTCTTGTGTTTATGCACTACAAATATCAGTATGTTATAAACCTCCAACAATTTACACTGCAAAAGATGAATATTATGAGTCTAGTACACAACCACTGAACATCTCTACTAAGTGACATGTGTGATAGACATCTACCGATATATATGTGTGTGCTTTTATGCACCATGTATCATCTGTATGAGAAGACCTGCCAAGGCGAATACTGCACGTTAAGTTGGATATAAAGATTGCCTTTTCATACTAATATTGATTCTATCGCTAACAATCATCTATTAAGAAATATTATTGTTTGATTTCATCAACTACGGGGTGAATTTTTTACGTATGGATCCAATGTGTGTGTGTGTACCTTTATATATATTTATATATATTTATATATATATATATATATATATATTATATATATCTTTTTATATATAATAATGATTTTCCTTTTAGTTATTGAATATTGAACTACATAAATATTTGAGTATTTGATGAAGAAAAAAAAAAAAGTAAGAAAATTTTCGAAAAGATAGCAGAGCGTAGTTTCGATCTACGGACCTCTGGGTTATGGGCCCAGCACGCTTCCACTGCGCCACTCTGCTTCATGGGATTAAAGGCGTATATATTACATATTATTGATTGTTGGTAAATTTCCCTACAAGAATTGCAGAAAGCGAGAATTTATGTAATCATAATTTGTGCGATTTTCTATTGTAAGACGTATTGGTGCTACAGTTATGTCGATTCTGTGTAGTTTTCATTCACGTTTGACCAAAGTATACCACACACACACACAAAATATACGTAAATGTATATACGTATGGATGGATCGATGGATAAGGCAATGTGCCAACTATCTACTTTATTTGCTGTTATGGGGCCACCTCGTTTTTGCTGTTTGTTTGAGATTTCGTGAGAAACTTTTAGTCTTGACCTTTCTAGTTGAGGTTTGTATTTCCGAAATAATTAAAAATTACTCTAGAATGACTTTGAATGAACTTGAAATTATTCAGCAGAGCGTCGATTCTATCTACGGGCCTCTATATCATTTTGTCTTTATATCTATTCCTAAAAACTGGAAATTTCTTGTGTTTATGCACTACAAAAATCAGTATGTTATAAACCTCCAACAATTTACACTGCAAAAGATGAATATTATGAGTCTAGTACACAACCACTGAACATCTCTACTAAGTGACATGTGTGATAGACATCTACCGATATATATGTGTGTGCTTTTATGTACCATGTATCATCTGTATGAGAAGACCTGCCAAGGCGAATACTGCACGTCAAGTTGGATATAAAGATTGCCTTTTCATACTAATATTGATTCTATCGCTAACAATCATCTATTAAGAAATATTATTGTTTGATTTCATCAACTACGGCGTGAAATGTTTACGTATGGATCCAATGTGCGTGTGTGTACCTTTATACATATATATATATATATATATATATATATATACATATATATATATATATATATAACTTTTATATATATATCTTTTTACTTGTTTCAGTAATTTGACTGCGGCCTTGCTGGGGCACCACCTTTAGTCGAGCAAATCAACCCCATGACTTTTTCCTTGTAAGCCTAGTACTTATTCTATAGGTCTCTTTGCCGAACTGAAAAAGAACATTGCATTGTCTTTTGAGTTCGTTGGTGTTTGGGTGTGGACGGGCTAAATATGGGGTGACACGTGAATTTCTGTTTGTATGTTTAGCAAGGGTGGTTTTTTTTATCCGGGTGCTGCTGGTGGTGATATGTCTTGTATGAATGGATTAACTGTGGATTGGATTTGTTTGGGGCAAATGAGTAGGATGTTCGTGTTTTGTGTGTGCGCGGTGTGAATGCGGGTTTTTGGTTATCTTTGTTTTTGATGCGTTCTTTATTTGCGATAACTGAGTAAGTTTGTGGTTTGTGTGTGTGTATGTTGTGGTTGTGGGTTTTTGTTTGTCTTTGGTGTTATTTTTTTATGGAGGCGCGGGGGTACTTTTCATCTTTGTTTTTTTTTGTTTTTTTTCTTAACATTGTCCATCGGCACTTTTATTTTATTGACCTCGAGAGGATGAAAGGCAAAGTCAACCTAGGCGGAATTTGAACTGAGAACGCGAAGACGGATCATGATGCCCGGCTTGCTAATGATTCTGCCAGCTCGCCGCCTTTTTCATGTAAAATATTTATCAATATTATTTAATAAAAGAGAGAGAGAAAAAAAGAAAAAAGCGGTAATTAGCAGAGCTTAGTTTCGATCTACGGATCTCTGGGTTATGGGCCCAGCATGCTTCCACTGCGCCACTCTGCTTCCGAATGGCGTTGACCGTATATATAACACATTATTGGTTTTTGTAAGGTTCCATACACCGTTTAATGTTATTTCTTTTTCTGACGTATAACGTTCTTTAACAAAAAATTAAAAAATTGTACGATTTCTCCAATGATTCTGTGAAATTTCTGCTCATTCGATGCTTATCTTTATATTTAATGTCCTTAATTTATTCCTGTAGATAGTTCTCAGTAATAACACCAGTATTTTGATATTTCCGACGAAATAATGATTTTCCTTTTAGGTATTGAATATTGAACTACATAAATATTTGAGTATTTGATGAAAAAGAAAAAAGAAAAAAAAGAATTATCGAAAAGATAGCAGAGCGTAGTTTCGATCTACGGACCTCTGGGTTATGGGCCCAGCACGCTCCCACTGCGCCACTCTGCTTCATGGGTTCAAACGCGTATATATTACATATTATTGATTGTTGGTAAATTTCCCTACAAGAATTGCAGAAAGCGAGAATTTATGTAATCATAATTTGTGCGATTTTCTATTGTAAGACGTATTGGTGCTACAGTTATGTCGATTCTGTGTAGTTTTCATTCACGCTTGACCAAAGTATACCACACACACACACAAAATATATGTAAATGTATATACGTATGGATGGATCGATGGATAAGGCAATGTGCCAACTATCTACTTTATTTGCTGTTATGGGGCCACCTCGTTCTTGCTGTTTGTTTGGGATTTCGTGAGAAACTTTTAGTCTTGACCTTTCTAGTTGAGGTTTGTATTTCCGAAATAATTAAAAATTACTCTAGAATGACTTTGAATGAACTTGAAATTATTCAGCAGAGCGTCGATTCTGTCTACGGGCCTCTATATCATTTTGTCTTTATATCTATTCCTAAAAACTGGAAATTTCTTGTGTTTATGCACTACAAATATCAGTATGTTATAAACCTCCAACAATTTACACTGCAAAAGATGAATATTATGAGTCTAGTACACAACCACTGAACATCTCTACTAAGTGACATGTGTGATAGACATCTACCGATATATATGTGTGTGCTTTTATGCACCATGTATCATCTGTATGAGAAGACCTGCCAAGGCGAATACTGCACGTTAAGTTGGATATAAAGATTGCCTTTTCATACTAATATTGATTCTATCGCTAACAATCATCTATTAAGAAATATTATTGTTTGATTTCATCAACTACGGGGTGAATTTTTTACGTATGGATCCAATGTGTGTGTGTGTACCTTTATATATATTTATATATATATATATATATATATATATATTATATATATCTTTTTATATATAATAATGATTTTCCTTTTAGTTATTGAATATTGAACTACATAAATATTTGAGTATTTGATGAAGAAAAAAAAAAAAGAAAGAAAATTTTCGAAAAGATAGCAGAGCGTAGTTTCGATCTACGGACCTCTGGGTTATGGGCCCAGCACGCTTCCACTGCGCCACTCTGCTTCATGGGATTAAAGGCGTATATATTACATATTATTGATTGTTGGTAAATTTCCCTACAAGAATTGCAGAAAGCGAGAATTTATGTAATCATAATTTGTGCGATTTTCTATTGTAAGACGTATTGGTGCTACAGTTATGTCGATTCTGTGTAGTTTTCATTCACGTTTGACCAAAGTATACCACACACACACACAAAATATACGTAAATGTATATACGTATGGATGGATCGATGGATAAGGCAATGTGCCAACTATCTACTTTATTTGCTGTTATGGGGCCACCTCGTTTTTGCTGTTTGTTTGAGATTTCGTGAGAAACTTTTAGTCTTGACCTTTCTAGTTGAGGTTTGTATTTCCGAAATAATTAAAAATTACTCTAGAATGACTTTGAATGAACTTGAAATTATTCAGCAGAGCGTCGATTCTATCTACGGGCCTCTATATCATTTTGTCTTTATATCTATTCCTAAAAACTGGAAATTTCTTGTGTTTATGCACTACAAAAATCAGTATGTTATAAACCTCCAACAATTTACACTGCAAAAGATGAATATTATGAGTCTAGTACACAACCACTGAACATCTCTACTAAGTGACATGTGTGATAGACATCTACCGATATATATGTGTGTGCTTTTATGCACCATGTATCATCTGTATGAGAAGACCTGCCAAGGCGAATACTGCACGTTAAGTTGGATATAAAGATTGCCTTTTCATACTAATATTAATTTTATCGCTAACAATCATCTATTAAGAAATATTATTGTTTGATTTCATCAACTACGGGGTGAAATGTTTACGTATGGATCCAATGTGTGTGTGTGTACCTTTATATATATATATATATATATATATATATATATATATATATATATATATATATATATATATATATATATATTATATATATCGTTTTATATATAATAATGATTTTCCTTTTAGTTATTGAATATTGAACTACATAAATATTTGAGTATTTGATGAAAAAAAAATAAAAAAGAAAGAAAATTTTCGAAAAGATAGCAGAGCGTAGTTTCGATCTACGGACCTCTGGGTTATGGTCCCAGCACGCATCCACTGCACCACTCTGCTTCATGTGATTAAAGGCGTATATATTACATATTATTGATTGTTGGTAAATTTCCCTACAAGAATTGCAGAAAGCGAGAATTTATGTAATCATAATTGGTGCGATTTTCTATTGTAAGACGTATTGGTGCTACAGTTATGTCGATTCTGTGTAGTTTTCATTCACGTTTGACCAAAGTATACCACACACACACACACACACACACACACAAAATATATGTAAATGTATATGCATATGGATGGATCGATGGATAAGGCAATGTGCCAACTATCTACTTTATTTGCTGTTATGGGGCCACCTCGTTTTTGCTGCTTGTTTGGGATTTCGTGGGAAACTTTTAGTCTTGACCTTTCTAGTTGAGGTTTGTATTTCCGAAATAATTAAAAATTACTCTAGAATGACTTTGAATGAACTTGAAATTATTCAGCAGAGCGTCGATTCTATCTACGGGCCTCTATATCATTTTGTCTTTATATCTATTCCTAAAAACTGGAAATTTCTTGTGTTTATGCACTACAAAAATCAGTATGTTATAAACCTCCAACAATTTACACTGCAAAAGATGAATATTATGAGTCTAGCACACAACCACTGAACATCTCTACTAAGTGACATGTGTGATAGACATCTACCGATATATATGTGTGTGCTTTTATGTACCATGTATCATCTGTATGAGAAGACCTGCCAAGGCGAATACTGCACGTCAAGTTGGATATAAAGATTGCCTTTTCATACTAATATTGATTCTATCGCTAACAATCATCTATTAAGAAATATTATTGTTTGATTTCATCAACTACGGGGTGAATTTTTTACGTATGGATCCAATGTGCGTGTGTGTACCTTTATATAAATATATATATATGTATATATATATATATATATATATATATATATATTATATATATCTTTTTATATATAATAATGATTTTCCTTTTAGTTATTGAATATTGAACTACATAAATATTTGAGTATTTGATGAAGAAAAAAAAAAAAGAAAGAATATTTTTGAAAAGATAGCAGAGCGTAGTTTCGATCTACGGACCTCTGGGTTATGGGCCCAGCACGCTTCCACTGCGCCACTCTGCTTCATGGGATTAAAGGCGTATATATTACATATTATTGATTGTTGGTAAATTTCCCTACAAGAATTGCAGAAAGCGAGAATTTATGTAATCATAATTTGTGCGATTTTCTATTGTAAGACGTATTGGTGCTACAGTTATGTCGATTCTGTGTAGTTTTCATTCACGTTTGACCAAAGTATACCACATACACACACACACACACACACACAAAATATATGTAAATGTATATGCATATGGATGGATCGATGGATAAGGCAATGTGCCAACTATCTACTTTATTTGCTGTTATGGGGCCACCTCGTTTTTGCTGCTTGTTTGGGATTTCGTGGGAAACTTTTAGTCTTGACCTTTCTAGTTGAGGTTTGTACTTCCGAAATAATTAAAAATTACTCTAGAATGACTTTGAATGAACTTGAAATTATTCAGCAGAGCGTCGATTCTATCTACGGGCCTCTATATCATTTTGTCTTTATATCTATTCCTAAAAACTGGAAATTTCTTGTGTTTATGCACTACAAAAATCAGTATGTTATAAACCTCCAACAATTTACACTGCAAAAGATGAATATTATGAGTCTAGTACACAACCACTGAACATCTCTACTAGGTGACATGTGTGATAGACATCTACCGATATATATGTGTTTGCTTTTATGTACCATGTATCATCTGTATGAGAAGACCTGCCAAGGCGAATACTGCACGTCAAGTTGGATATAAAGATTGCCTTTTCATACTAATATTGATTCTATCGCTAACAATCATCTATTAAGAAATATTATTGTTTGATTTCATCAACTACGGGGTGAATTTTTTACGTATGGATCCAATGTGTGTGTGTGTACCTTTATATCTATATATATATATATATATATATATATATATATATATATATATATATATATATTATATTATATATATCTTTTTATATATAATAATGATTTTCCTTTTAGTTATTGAATATTGAACTACATAAATATTTGAGTATTTGATGAAAAAAAAAAAAGAAAGAAAATTATCGAAAAGATAGCAGAGCGTAGTTTCGATCTACGGACCTCTGGGTTATGGGCCCAGCACGCTTCCACTGCGCCACTCTGCTTCATGGGATTAAAGGCGTATATATTACATATTATTGATTGTTGGTAAATTTCCCTACAAGAATTGCAGAAAGCGAGAATTTATGTAATCATAATTTGTGCGATTTTCTATTGTAAGACGTATTGGTGCTACAGTTATGTCGATTCTGTGTAGTTTTCATTCACGTTTGACCAAAGTATACCACACACACACACAAAATATATGTAAATGTATATACGTATGGATGGATCGATGGATAAGGCAATGTGCCAACTATCTACTTTATTTGCTGTTATAGGGCCACCTCGTTTTTGCTGCTTGTTTGGGATTTCGTGGGAAACTTTTAGTCTTGACCTTTCTAGTTGAGGTTTGTATTTCCGAAATAATTAAAAATTACTCTAGAATGACTTTGAATGAACTTGAAATTATTCAGCAGAGCGTCGATTCTATCTACGGGCCTCTATATCATTTTGTCTTTATATCTATTCCTAAAAACTGGAAATTTCTTGTGTTTATGCACTACAAAAATCAGTATGTTATAAACCTCCAACAATTTACACTGCAAAAGATGAATATTATGAGTCTAGTACACAACCACTGAACATCTCTACTAGGTGACATGTGTGATAGACATCTACCGATATATATGTGTTTGCTTTTATGTACCATGTATCATCTGTATGAGAAGACCTGCCAAGGCGAATACTGCACGTCAAGTTGGATATAAAGATTGCCTTTTCATACTAATATTGATTCTATCGCTAACAATCATCTATTAAGAAATATTATTGTTTGATTTCATCAACTACGGGGTGAATTTTTTACGTATGGATCCAATGTGTGTGTGTGTTCCTTTATATCTATATATGTATATATATATATATATATATATATATATATATATATATATATATATATATATATATTATATTATATATATCTTTTTATATATAATAATGATTTTCCTTTTAGTTATTGAATATTGAACTACATAAATATTTGAGTATTTGATGAAAAAAAAAAAAGAAAGAAAATTATCGAAAAGATAGCAGAGCGTAGTTTCGATCTACGGACCTCTGGGTTATGGGCCCAGCACGCTTCCACTGCGCCACTCTGCTTCATGGAATTAAAGGCGTATATATTACATATTATTGATTGTTGGTAAATTTCCCTACAAGAATTGCAGAAAGCGAGAATTTATGTAATCATAATTTGTGCGATTTTCTATTGTAAGACGTATTGGTGCTACAGTTATGTCGATTCTGTGTAGTTTTCATTCACGTTTGACCAAAGTATACCACACACACACACAAAATATATGTAAATGTATATACGTATGGATGGATCGATGGATAAGGCAATGTGCCAACTATCTACTTTATTTGCTGTTATGGGGCCACCTCGTTTTTGCTGCTTGTTTGAGATTTCGTGGGAAACTTTTAGTCTTGACCTTTCTAGTTGAGGTTTGTATTTCCGAAATAATTAAAAATTACTCTAGAATGACTTTGAATGAACTTGAAATTATTCAGCAGAGCGTCGATTCTATCTACGGGCCTCTATATCATTTTGTCTTTATATCTATTCCTAAAAACTGGAAATTTCTTGTGTTTATGCACTACAAAAATCAGTATGTTATAAACCTCCAACAATTTACACTGCAAAGATGAATATTATGAGTCTAGTACACAGCCACTGAACATCTCTTCTAAGTGACATGTGTGATAGACATCTACCGATATATATGTGTGTGCTTTTATGTACCATGTATCATCTGTATGAGAAGACCTGCCAAGGCGAATACTGCACGTCAAGTTGGATATAAAGATTGCCTTTTCATACTAATATTGATTCTATCGCTAACAATCATCTATTAAGAAATATTATTGTTTGATTTCATCAACTACGGGGTGAAATGTTTACGTATGGATCCAATGTGTGTGTGTGTACCTTTATATATTTATATATATATATATATATATATATATATATATTATATATATCTTTTTATATATAATAATGATTTTCCTTTTAGTTATTGAATATTGAACTACATAAATATTTGAGTATCTGATGAAGAAAAAAAAAAAAGAAAGAAAATTTTCGAAAAGATAGCAGAGCGTAGTTTCGATCTACGGACCTCTGGGTTATGGGCCCAGCACGCTTCCACTGCGCCACTCTGCTTCATGGGCTTAAAGGCGTATATATTACATATTATTGATTGTTGGTAAATTTCCCTACAAGAATTGCAGAAAGCGAGAATTTATGTAATCATAATTTGTGCGATTTTCTATTGTAAGACGTATTGGTGCTACAGTTATGTCGATTCTGTGTAGTTTTCATTCACGTTTGACCAAAGTATACCACACACACACACACACACACACACAAAATATATGTAAATGTATATGCATATGGATGGATCGATGGATAAGGCAATGTGCCAACTATCTACTTTATTTGCTGTTATGGGGCCACCTCGTTTTTGCTGCTTGTTTGGGATTTCGTGGGAAACTTTTAGTCTTGACCTTTCTAGTTGAGGTTTGTATTTCCGAAATAATTAAAAATTACTCTAGAATGACTTTGAATGAACTTGAAATTATTCAGCAGAGCGTCGATTCTATCTACGAGCCTCTATGTCATTTTGTCTTTATATTTATTCCTAAAAACTGGAAATTTCTTGTGTTTATGCACTACAAAAATCAGTATGTTATAAACCTCCAACAATTTACACTGCAAAAGATGAATATTATGAATCTAGTACACAGCCACTGAATAACTCTACTAAGTGACATGTGTGATAGACATCTACCGATATATATGTGTGTGCTTTTATGCACCATGTATCATCTGTATGAGAAGACCTGCCAAGGCGAATACTGCACGTTAAGTTGGATATAAAGATTGCCTTTTCATACTAATATTGATTCTATCGCTAACAATCATCTATTAAGAAATATTATTGTTTGATTTCATCAACTACGGGGTGAAATGTTTACGTATGGATCCAATGTGTGTGTGTGTATCTTTATATATATATATATATATATATATATATATATATATATATATCTTTTATATATATATCTTATTACTTGTTTCAGTAATTTGACTGCGGCCATGCTGGGGCACCACCTTTAGTCGAGCAAATCAACCCCATAACTTTTTCCTTGTAAGCCTAGTACTTATTCTATAGGTCTCTTTGCCGAACTGAAAAAGAACATTGCATTGTCTTTTGAGTTCGTTGGTGTTTGGGTGTGGACGGGCTAAATATGGGGTGACACGTGAATTTCTGTTTGTATGTTTAGCAAGGGTGGTTTTTTTTTTTCCGGGTGTTGCTGGTGGTGATATGTCTTGTGTGAATGGATTAACTGTGGATTGGATTTGTTTGGGGCAAATGAGTAGGATGTTCGTGTTTTGTGTGCGCGCGGTGTGAATGCGGGTTTTTGGTTATCTTTGTTTTTGATGCGTTCTTTATTTGAGATAACTGAGTAAGTTTGTGGTTTGTGTGTGTGTATGTTGTGGTTGTGGGTTTTTGTTTGTCTTTGGTTTTATTTATTTATGGAGGCGCGGGGGTACTTTTCATCTTTGGTTGTTTTTTTTTTTCTTAACATTGTCCATCGGCACTTTTATTTTATTGACCTCGAGAGGATGAAAGGCAAAGTCAACCTAGGCGGAATTTGAACTGAGAACGCGAAGACGGATCATGATGCCCGGCTTGCTAATGATTCTGCCAGCTCGCCGCCTTTTTCATGTAAAATATTGAGCAGCATTATATCAATATTATTTGATAAAAGAGAGAGAAAAAAAAAGAAAAAAGCGGTAATTAGCAGAGCGTAGTTTCGATCTATAGATCTCTGGGTTATGGGCCCAGCATGCTTCCATTGTGCCACTCTGCTTCCGAATGGCGTTAACCGTATATATAACACATTATTGGTTTTTGTAAGGTTCCATACACCGTTTAATGTTATTTCTTTTTCTGACGTATAACGTTCTTTAATAAGAAATAAAAAATTGTACGATTTCTCCAATGATTCTGTGAAATTTCTGCTCACTCGATGCTTATCTTTATATTTAATGTCCTTAATTTATTCCTGTAGATAGTTCTCAGCAATAACACCAGTATTTTGATATTTCCGACGAAATAATGATTTTCCTTTTAGGTATTGAATATTGAACTACATAAATATTTGAGTATTTGATGAAAAAAAACAAAAAAAAGAAAGAAAATTTTCGAAAAGATAGCAGAGCGTAGTTTCTATCTACGGACCTCTGGGTTATGGGCCCAGCACGCTTCCCCTGCGCCACTCTGCTTCATGAATATAAACGACTATATATAACATATTGATTGTTGGCAAATTTCCATACAGATATTATAGAAAGTGAGACTTTACATAATCTTGATTTATGCCATTTTCTATTGTAAGACATATTACTGCTACAGATATCTCGATTTTGTGTAGTTTTCATTCGCATGTGACCAAAGTACACACCTCACTTACACACACACACAGACACACACACACACACACACACTACTACCAGTTCCCTTTTCAAACACATAAATGTCATACAATGCAGTCTGCCGATTCTACTGAAACATAAATACATTGTCGTTAGTGTAAAAAAATAATAATCACTATTTATTATATTTCTTTAATTTGCAAAGATAGCGAGCTGGCAGAATCGTTAGCGCGTTGAACAAAATGCATAGCGGCATTTCTCCAGGCCATTTACGTCCTGAGCTCAAATTCCACCGAGACCAGCATTGCTTGTTATCCTCGTGGGGTTGATAAAGTAATTACTAACTGAGCACTGGGGTCTATGTAATCGACTTATCCCGTCCCCTAACATTTTGGCCAAAAGTAAAAAACCATATTTCTGTTTCTTGGAAGTTTCCTTCAATTGTAATGACAGAGGGAGTGAGAAACTTGAAATTATATCGAGAGTGACGCAGTGGAAGCGTGCGGGGTTCTTAATCCAGAGATCAGAAGATCGAAATTATACTCTGCTAATTAGTAACTATTTTTACCCCTTAAATACTGCTGAAATATTGATGTAGGTTATCGTTCAATATTTGAGAGCAAAAACTTGATTTTCTTTTTCACTCAAGAAATATTGATTTTTTTGCTACCAGTGATCAATAAGAATAAATTGCAGATATGTAAATATATATATATTGGATCCCTAAGAAAAAAACTTATATGTAACAATTGCTGAAATCGAACAATAATATCGATTAATAAATTTTCATCATACATGCCATTCAGTGATGTTAAGCGGATGTGTACGGGATACATAATCCAGAAATGTGTAGATAAAAACCCAGTTCTGCTGAATTATTACGACTTTATTTACAGCTCTTCAAGAACCTTTCGTATTTCTTTGAGTGGAAGCGTGCTGGACCCATAACCTAGAGATCCGCAGATCGAAGCTACTCCCCGTTAATGTTCCTTTTTTTTTTTTTTAATATCAAATCATCAAATACTGTGATGATATTTAAGTAGTTGAAAATTCAGTATTTGATGGGGAAGAAATTTTAACTTTTTTTCCGAAATAATAATAAAAGTTATTTTTATTACTGACAGTGATAGGCAGGAAGAAATTATGGGCCATATTTATAAATATAAATATTGAATCTCATAGTAGAAATTTCACAGAATAATTTATTGAATCAAATAATAATATTTATTGTTGGATGTTTGTTATACATATTAAATAGTACATGGAACCTGGCAAATGTCTTTTATACGTTAAATAGAAAGCCGGCTCCGTCTAACGAAGTGAAGCGGTCGGGTTGTGCTAGACACATAAACCAGTGGAACGTTGATTGAAACTATGCTCTGCTTATTTGCGATTTTTTTCTCTCCTCTTAATCAACATTTCCTACAGATTTTTCCCCCAAAAAAAATATATTGATTTTATTGCTGGAAAATAAACGGTTGTTTTCATACTGATAAATAATTCAAGACTTCTACATGAATGAATCAAGAAGAAATTTCACATAATAATCGATGACATCGGGCAATAATATTTAACAGATGTTTATTATACATGTCATTCAATAGAGACGTTCAATGGTTATGGTTTCATAATCTAGAGGTCTGTAGATCGAAACTACGCTCTACTGAACAATAATTTCTCATTCATTCACAGCCGTCCATAACTTTTCTCATATCTCTGAAATAATGCAAACCCTTACCAGGAAGGTCAAGACTAAACATTTTTCACAGAACCCTAAACAATGACATCAAATAAAGTGGATATTTGGCACATTGCCTGAGCCATTCAATTACACATATATTCCTAAACGCGCGCGCGCACCCAAACATATTTATCTGTGTCTTGGACGTTGCTAAACTATCAGTATCGGGTGTCTCTTTCTCGCCATATTCTGATGGTAATCTCTCAGTAAAGTATTTTAGTTTCCATTTATCACCATTTATCAATACCATTAATATAATGAAGTATGTGGAGGCGCAATGGCCCAGACCGGGCGTTGTGAGTGTTTATTGAGCAAAAACACCTAAAGCTCCACGAGGCTCCGGCAGGGGATGGTGGCGAACCCTGCTGTACTCTTTCACCACAACTTTCTCTCACTCTTACTTCCTGTTTCTGTTGTGCCTGTAATTCAAAGTGTCAGCCTTGTCACATTGTGTCACGCTGAATATCCCCGAGAACTACGTTAAGGGTACACGTGTCTGTGGAGTGCTCAGCCACATGCACGTTAATTTCACGAGCAGGCTGTTCCGTTGATCGGATCAACTGGAACTCTCGACGTCGTAAGCGACGGAGTGCCAACGACAACAACAATGAAGTATGTCCACCTAACTGTACAACTGCTCTGACAAAATTTGTCTCCAGATCTGGTATCAAAATTATTCTAAGGCTTAATATACTCCGCAACACTGCCACACATGATACTCGCAAGATCTGTTGGCCAGTGAATATTTCAGTCATTATTTAGATTATTTTGCTTTCATCCTTTCGGGTCGATAAATTAAGTACCAGTTGCGTACTAGAGTCGATCTAATCAACTGGCTCCCTCCCCCAAAATTTCGCGCCTTGTGCCTAGAGTAGAAATGACTATTTAGATAACATCAAGGCGATGAGCTGGTAGAATCGTTAGCACG
This sequence comes from Octopus bimaculoides, assembly GCF_046866305.1. Classification (NCBI taxonomy): domain Eukaryota; kingdom Metazoa; phylum Mollusca; class Cephalopoda; order Octopoda; family Octopodidae; genus Octopus; species Octopus bimaculoides. Next base: position 22,950,074 of record NC_142934.1, on the reverse strand, counting down.
GCGGGCTAAATGTTTAGCAGCGTTTCGTCCGTCCTTACGTTCTGCGTTCAAATTCCGCCGAGATAGACTTTGCCTTTCATCCTATCGGAGTCGATAAAATAAGTACCAGTTATGCATTGGAGTTGATGTAATCGACTTATACCCCTCTCTCAAAATTTCAGACCTTGAACCTATAGTAGAAAGGATTATTTAGATTACATGAGGCGACGAGCTATAAAAATCGTGAGGAAGTGTCTGAGGACTCAATTCTCACAAACCTTCGAGGAATAATGGTCAGAGGAGATAGATGAATTGATTTAATTTTGTACATGAATCTTTCTCCAAATACATTTATATACGCTACTAATATAAAAAACATATTTCAGTAAAGAATTTTTAACATTAAATTAAACCAATGGAACGTAGATCAAAACTACTCTATTAGCGATTTTCTTTTTCTTTTAGCATTTCATAAGAAAGATTTCCTCTCCACAAAATTTATTGATTGTTGGAAAATAAATTCTTGTTTTCATATTGATAAATAATTCAAGACTTCTACAGGAATGATAAAGGAGTACGTATTATGTCACTCAACTTGTAAATGTTAAATCTTCCTCTCTTCATATCTTACTATCTTAAAATAAACAACTACATTAGATAGTTAAGTCCTAATCGCGCTGAGTCTAATATAATTGGTTGGCTACATCCAATCATAATATGAGTCTAATATGATTGGATGGTTACAAAGCTGTTCCTAGGAACAGCTTTGAGTATAACTCCAGTTGAATATGTTCCACCTGGAGCTAAACAGCAATAACAGAAACATACGAGAATATATTAGTTTCAAATTTTGGGACAAGGCCAGCAATTTTGAGGGAGGGGAATTTGAATACAGAACTAATGACGGACGAAACGCCGCTAAGCATTTTGTTCGGCTTGCTAATGATTCAGACAGCTCATCATGCAAAAATATATTGATTTCAAATTTTGGCACAATGCTAGCAATTTTGGAGGAGGGAGCAAGTCGATTACATCGACTCCAGTATTCAATTGGTATTTATTTTATACACACCGTAAAGATGAAAGGTAAAGTCGACTTCGAACTCAGAACGTAAAGACTAACAAAATGCCGCCAAGCATTTTGACCGGCGTGCTACAGATTCTGCCAGCATACAAAGATATATTAAAATGTATTTACCAAACTGTTTCATTGAGATGTATTACAAATATAAGGCGATGAGCTGGCAGATTCGTTTGCACGCCGGGTGATGTGCTTAGTGGTATTTCGTCTGCCGTTACGTTCTGAGTTCAAATTCTGCCGAGGTCGACTTTGCCTTTCATCCTTTCGGGGTCGATAAATTAAGTACCAGTTACGCACTGGGGTCGATGTAATCGACTTAATCCCTTTGTCTGTCCTTGTTTGTCCCATCTATGTTTAGCCCCTTGTGGGCAATAAAGAAATAAGAATCGTTAGCACGCCGGGCGAAATGCTTAGCAGTATTTCGTCCGTCTTTACGTTCTGAGTTCAAATTCCACCGAGATCGACTTTGCCTTTCGTTCTTTCGGGATCGATTAAATAAGTACCAGTTATGCATTGGGGTCGATGTAGTTGACTTAATCCCTTTGTCTGTCCTTGTTTGTCCCCTCTATGTTTAGCCCCCTGTAGGCAATAAAGAAATATATTACAAATATTTAAGATTAGCAGCAGATATTTTCGATCTCTGAAACGGATATTACGGTGTTAGCACACAGACAACATCTCACACTGAAGTAAGATAAAACCACTGCGGTTATGTATTATTGATTGAACTATTTATCAAATTACTATGTTATTGTACGATAATTGCACATTTAGTCCGTATACAACAATGATATCTGCTTTTCTAGAGAGATAAATGTGATCTAAAATGATGATAATTTATGGAAGGCTGTATTTGCAATAATATTTTTATTCCCAGTAGAATCATCACACTTTATTTCAGACACATATTTATTCATTTCTGAGACGGTTGTTGACATCTCTTCATTAGCAATGATGATCTCTTCCCATTTCTTAGAAACTGGAACTAAAATAACCGAAGTAATAAATTCTGTACATATGTAATATAATCGGTCTTATTTCAAAATCAAAATATTAAAAAAACACAGCATATGTACACATACATATGTGTATGTATTGTCGACGCCATAAGAATTTGTTAAACTATAGAGAGAGAACATGAAATAATTCCTTTTTTTTTTCCTTCGTGGGAGAGAATAGTTGTTCTCGAAGCCCATCACATACACCTTAAAATCCCTTTTGGAGAGGAAAAGTTGAAAGCTACATAGGTGCAAAACAAAGTGAAAAAAATAGTACTCGAATACTAAAGTAGAGTAATATGCTTTTTATTAAAGCTGCAAAATTATCACAGAACTGTTATCCAGAGTTTCACGTTCCCGTTCGTCGGACAGTTGTGATGAAACAACTGTCCGACGAACGGGAACATACAACTGTGTGTAACAGTTTTATGATAATTTTGCAGCTTTAATAAAAAAAAAGTGTATATATAAATATATATATATATATATATATATTTATGCTCCAGCATGGCCACAGCTCATGAGCTGAAACTAGATAAAATGAAAATATATATGCACGTGTGTGTGTGTGTTAAATTTCGAATTACAAGTAACTCTAAACGGCCTCAAATTTTGTGAGAGAGAGAGCAGGTCGATGATTAAAGGAAAAAGTCGACCTCGACGGAACTTGAACTCAGAACGAAAAGACGGGCAAAGCATTTTTCTCAGCGTGTTAACGGTTCTGCCAGCTGGCTGTCTTAAAAGTGACTCCAATAATGCAAATATTATCGGTCGCATATACATGGTGTATGTTTTATTTATACGCCAATTTGTTGCAGGATAGCGTACTGGGAAAAGTCCCAACACGACATCGAATGTTAAAGAACACTGAATGTCACAGACTAGGCGAGACAATTCGCCCCGAAGGTGTATATATATTTTGGGCGTCTTTGATCATGGACGGTTCTACGTAACACAGTAGAACCGTCAAAGACCAGTAATCTTTAATTTCTGCGTTAGAACTGTTATTAATTATTTGTTTAACATTTTGTTATTTTGTGGTGGGTTTAATTAATTCTAAGTATGAATATGATTTTATTCTTCTAAA
>NC_142934.1:22916929-22939429 GCF_046866305.1 Octopus bimaculoides | reverse complement strand
GTCGACTTTGCCTTTCATCCTTTCGGAGTCGATTGAATAAGTACCAGTTACGCACTGGGGTCGATGTAATCGACTTAATCCCTTCCCCCAAATTTGAGGCCTTGTGCTTCCAGTAGAAAGGATTATTATTATTATTATTATTATTATTATTATTATTATTATTGTTCAGTAGTTTTATTTTTATAACGTGCTTTCACTTCACTACCGAGCGCAGCTCTGTGCGCCTTGGGTATGTGCTGTGGTGCTCTTATGTTTACCGTATTGAAAGTGTTTTGCGTAGAATGTGTGCAGTACCCAGTAGTGCAATTTTCTGTATGTTATATATATTTGTAAGTCCTGGTGTTTTTGTTATGTATTTGTCTGAATATTTTTTTATTATACCTAAGGCACCTACTATGATAGGAATTGTTTCTGTTTTTAGATTCCATATTCGAGTTATCTCTATTTCCAGGTCTTTGTATTTTGAAAGTTTTTCCATTTCTTTTAGAGAAACGTTGTCATCTGCTGGTATTGATACATCAATTAGAAAGCATTTTTTTTTCTTCATGATCTTTGACAACTATATCTGGTCTATTTTCCTTAATTTCTCTATCTGTGTGTATTGGCATATCCCAGAGTATGGTTGCTTTCTCGTTTTCTGTGACCTTTTCTGGCGTGTGTTTATGCCATCTTTTTTCTGTTGCTATTCCATAATGTTGGCATAGCTTCCAGTGTATATAGGTCCCAGCTCTGTCGTGTCTGTGAATATATTCCTTCTTAGCCAGGACTGGGCAGCCAGAGATAATATGATTTATTGTTTCTTGTCGATCTCCACATATTCTACAGTTACTTGTTATATTTCTTTTCATTATGTGTCTTTGGTAATTTCTGGTGGGGAGGCTTTGGTCTTGTGCAGCAATTAAAAATCCTTCAGTCTCTGCTTTGAGCCCTGAGCTTCTCAGCCATTGCTGGGATTTTTCTCTGTCTATTTCTTTCGCATTTAGTTTAGCCCAGTATTTACCATGTAGGGGCTTTTCTTGCCATCGTTTTATCATGGTCCGTTGCTGTTCTAGTTTTAGTTTGGATTTCATTTGTTTTATAGCTTTTGTTGTTTCTTCTTCTTCTTCGTATTTGTTAGGTAGATTGATTTCTTGTTTGTATTTGTCAGCTTCCTTAAATACTGAAAACAGTTTTTTGTTTTGCTCGTGTTTTGTGGCTATTTGTATTAGTTTCCCTTGCTTCTGGAGTAGGTATTTTTGCAGTCCTATGGTGGTTATTTTATAATAGTTTTCTTCTTCTTCTTCTTCTTATTATTATTATTATTATTATTAAAGGCTGCGAGTTGTCAAAATCTCTAACGCTTCGGACAAAATGCCAAACTGCATTTGTACGAGCTCTTTACGTTCAGACTTGAAATCCTGCCGAGGTCAACTCTGCATCTCATTCCTCCGGGGTAGATAAAATATAATACCAGTCAATGGCATCGAAAAATCCTCAGCCCCACAAAATTGCTGGTCTTGTGCCATTATTCGAAACAATTATCTGAGTCCAAATTCTACCCAAGTCGACGTTGCCTTTCAGCCTTTCGAGATCGATAAAATAAGTACCAGTTGAGCACTATGGTCGATATATTCGATTGGCCCTCTTCCCACCAAAATTCAGGTCTCGTCCCTATAGAAGAAAAGATTATTGCTATTATCATTGTCACTTGCTATTGTCTTCCAGTTTACAAATCTCAACCTTCCAAAATTGACTTCATCTTTCATCCTTCTTGAGTCGACTAATTAAGAACCAGTCATAAACTGAAGACGATGTAATCAACAGGTATTTCCCCCAACACACACAAACATTTAGCCTTACCTGATGTGACAATGCGGAAGATAATAATAACAATCATCAGTCTTTTTGCATCGCCGACGACTGGATTTTTGCATTCACTTCTGCTTACCATTCAATCACATACATGATAAATACTATAACAACTATATCATCCCTACTTATACAAGCAGCAGAGTGGCGCAGTGGAAGCGTGCTGGGCCCATAACCCAGAGGTCCGTAGATCAAAACTACGCTCTGCTAACAATTTTTTTTTTCTTTTGTTTTTCCTCCTTAATATTTTCTTGGGTGGCTGTTTATTTGTTCAAACATCAGAGCTTCCGTAATGGAATCTTTAACCCGTATGACAATGGCACAAGTATGAAAACAACTGTTATATGGGGTGTGGTATACATTACCAGAAATGAACAAAATGTTGATTACGAGCATCTGTCATAAACGGCATACTCATAATGAATAAGTAATTAAATTGATGAAAAAATTAAAACTATTTTCCTAAAAATAAACATCGTTAAGGACCGTATCCACCCAACTACTTCCAAAAGCTATTTAGAAGGGGGGAAAAAGACATGTTAGCAGAGCGTAGTTTCGATCTACGGACCTCTGGGTTATGGGCCCAGCACGCTCCCACTGCGCCACTCTGCTGCACTGCTAACTAGCCAGCATATAACAATATAATAGTATTTGTCAATTACCCTATTGAAAAATAATTGTTTGTTCAGATCCTATATCACAATTTGTTAAATCTAATTAATTATCTATTTCTGTACACGACTGACAACGCTAATGGAAAACAACCCCATTCTATTTTTTTGACAACCCTGAATGAAATCAATGTATTTTTAATTTTTAGTGAGGGGAAAAGATAATACTCATGACTCTTTATAAGGGCTCCGATACTGGTAGGCAGCAGAGATGGAGATCTAGAGAACGCTTGTAACAGAGTTCACTCCACTACGGACCCCCAAAGTACCAGTTGATGGGTTAAGTCATCCACCCGTGCCAACCATATCGCTATTTCAACTCAGGATAGAGGAAACTGGAATAAATACCGCAATGTATCCAGTCTGGTATTCATAGAGTATCGCAAATCTACTGCCTTGGATTGGTATTTTCTTTTTAGTAACCCCCGAATGGATAAAAAGAAAAGTTGACCTCAGCGTAATTTGAACTCAGAATGCGAAGAGCTGGAACAAATACCGCAGCACATTCAGTCCAAAGTTGTTATAGTTCCGCCAACATACCACCCTGAATTGATACTTTTTTTATCGACCTCACAAGAATAAAAAGATAAAAAGTCAAGGAATTTTATACCACGTTCTAACACCCCAGCCAATTTACCGGTTTAAGTTTATGCGCTGCTCGAAATCATGTATGTTTAAATGGATCTCGGTATCAACTGTTTAAATGGATCTCGGTCAGAATGTCAGACCATGAATGTCCACTTGTTCGATCTAGGCTCTTGGAATTGCTGTGTAAGTGACTGAGTATTCCACAGGCACGTATACTCTTAATGTAATCACCAGGCGGAGTCAGAATGACATAGTGTGATGAAGCTGTACTTTCTGAAGTACAGGTACAACCACTCTGACAGGTCTCCATCTACCAAATTTTACTCACAAAGAATGAGTCGCATCGAGGTAACGGAAAGTGATTCTTGCTCAAGATGCCGCTCATCAAAACCGAAACCGCGACTTTGTGACTGCGAAGCGAACATCTCAACCATTCAGCTATATGGTGCTTATTATCAAATATTTTGTCATGTATCAAATATTACACTACTTAAATATCAGCAATATTAGAGAGAGTGGGGGGTGAACGGGGAATTGAAGTTTCGATCTCTGGTTTAAAGTCTTTAAGTCTCTACCTTGGAACGCCATAACATTTTAAGATGGTAGATATGATTTAAGTGACCTTTTTTAAAACAGTGTGATTCGAGTGAGATTTGGCTGTTATTTCTAGTATTTTTCAAGCTACTGCGTAAAGTCTTCTTCCTTCGTGGAATTTATAAAAGATCGTTGACAAAAACAGTGCAATGTTTGGTGCAAGAGAGCAAATAATTGATTTTCAAACTATTTTCGTATGACGATGGAATAATCATGCTTGTGTCTCAATCAGATAGAAGGGGAAAAAAATTTATGTTATCGTGATTAGCAACTTCCTAACGATTTTCTAGAAAATGATCGACGTACCATGTCACTGGGTATTTCGTTACTGGCACTATCTACATTTATTGCAAAAATGTGAAGATTTTATTTCAATTTGGTTATTTTTTTATTACGTAATTTATTAATGATGTTAGGGCCAAAGACCGATATAAGTACAGATGGCCATCACTTGTGAGTGAGTATAGCTTGGTAGGATGTGACGTGCTTCCGTTAATTGTTTGATTTGCTTATAAAATCACAAACAAACAGACACCCTCTAGACTCCTCCCTGCACTTGATCTAGGGGCACATAAACTAGGGCAGTCATGGGCAATCTATGGCCCGCATGACTTTCTGAATGACATGTTTTAGGAAAAAATTATTTCGAATTCTTTTAGTAGTGCAGCTCTCCTAATAACGATCCATGTCTTATGCGGCCCACTTTTCGAGAAAAGTTGCACATTCTTGGACTAGGACAACGCAAAATGAAATGGTTTTCTCAAGGCACAATGCACCGCACGTTCCAGAAACTAAACTTATGATCATATGATCATGGAACGAATACATGTAACTCTAGGCCACACATCTTCTCAGGGGTATACTTTAACAATATTATTCCCAAAGATGAATTTACGAAACGTCAGTAGGTTTGATTACGGAGAGGAGTAAAAGAAAGTCTGTTGTTTCTGCATCTTGCTCTTTTACGGGGTGAAGCGGGGGTAGAGAAAGATGAAGGTAGTGGCTTGCCCAGACGAATACCTTCGTATTCTTATACTTTGTGACAAAGGACAAAAGTCCGAAACGTTAGAATCCTTGCTCTTCGGTGCACGCTCCTTTATCAACGTTTTATAATGTGGGGGCTATTTTTTTTTATTTATGCCGTTGTTATTGTTGTTGCTGACGGTGGTGTGGCGGTAGTGGCGGTGGTGGTGCTTTTGTTGGTGCTGTTTTTCGTAGCGCTGTTTTTATTATTCACCGTAGTAACGGTGATTGTCGTAATGGTGATGGTGGAGGCGGCTGCGGCGGTGGCGGCGGCGGCGGCGGCGGCGGCGGCGGCGGCGGCGGCGGCGGCGGTGGTGGTGGTGGTGGCGGCGGCGGTGGTGGTTGGTGCGATGGTGTTGTTGTAGCTATTACTGTTATTGATTGTGGTTGTTATTGGGAGCGTTACTGTAGTTGTTATTGTTGTTTGTTGTATTTTTGTTGTTGTTGTTGATGACGGTAGTGGTGGTGGTGGTGGTGCTTCTGCTGCTGTTGCTACTGCTATTGCTGCTGCTGCTGATGGTGGTGGTGCTACTGCTGTCATAACTGTGGTTGTTTCAGTGGTTACTGCAGGTGATATTTGCTACTTTTGCTACGATTGATGTCTTGCTGCTAATCTTTAATCTTAAGTCATGCTTCGAAGAATAAGCTTTTGGTAAGGGACACTATTTTCGCGTCCATCACATCTTTTCTTCTTCTCATTGCACATCTAATATTCTATTATCCAATGTACCCTTCCTCTTTTAAAACATTCATGTTATTGTACAATCTGAGAGAGATCTAGCTGCTATTTCTAGAACATTGTGCGACCTCATAACCATTCTTGCGTTAGTTCGTTATTGATATTAATACAATCACACAAGGCAGCAAGTTGGTACAATCGTAAGAACGCCGGGCGAAGTGCTTAGCGGTATTTCGTTCGTCCGTCTTTACGTTCTGAGTTCAAATTCCACCGATGTCAACTTTGCCTTTTATTTTTTCGGGGTCGATGAAATAAGTACCAATTGATCACTGGGGTCGATGCAATAATTTTATACCTCCTCCAAAATTTGCCAGCTTTTTGCCAAAATGTATAATCGATATTAGTACAATCATTCTCATTATCGTTGTTGTTCATATTATTATTGATATTGTTAATGTTGTTGTTGGTGTTTAGCCCTAAATCAGTCTTATCGTACCATTTTATTAAGCCTGTGTGCTACGTTATGACGAGTATTTGGTAGCTATTTCTAATGAGCACTTTGCGGCTCCTCATTGGCTGGTTTTTAAGCTTGTTATTTCTATATGTTTACAACTCAAACAAAGCCCGACCTATATATAAACTTCTTTTTAAATTCTAGTAGAACCTTAACGAATTTTTAAAAATAAGATAAAACCCCTGATTTAAATAGGTTCCTTGTTTACCTAAGATAACACTATGAAGAGTGGTCTTTGTGTAAATAAACAGAAACTAGTGTAAGGTCGCACATTCAGCCTTACGCGATAAGGGTTTCATATGTTTTAAGGGAAAACATAATGGGATGTTTTGTATCTGGTTTGCAAGATATTTTATGTGAATTCGTGTGTTGAAACAAATTTTGTTGGCGTCTGGAGAGAGTCATATTGCCTTTATGCCTTAATATCTAAGAGAGACAACATCCATTGACAAGATTGCAAAAGCAACGAAATTTTTGAAAAGGAAAAATATAAATTATAAATTAGTGGAAACTGAACCGGTGGGTGTGTTAGATATTAAAGCATTAAGGTAGTATGACTCTCCCCAGACACAACAATGTAAGAGGATGTGTTAACATTCATTCCTTTCCTTATGACTTATTGGAGTGACAGATTTAATCCGTTGCCTGGTTCAGCACCAGAACTTGATACCATGTGTGCCATTAGAAGACTGAACTCTGTAGTAAGCATTCGGGTCTGGTATCCAGTTTGAGGATACCTTCGTCTCTCAATCCCTTACTAACTTGCGGCGGCATTCACCCGGGATGAGTTCAGCTGGCTCTGACCAACGAGTAGTTCATGGAATTTACAAAAAAAAAAAAAAGACGAGGACAGGTGTGTAAACAACAAACAGGTGTATTAGTTTAACGCTCGGGAAAGTGAGAAAGTCTTTTATGTTTCGAGCCTACGCTCATCAACAGAAAGGAACACGAGAAAAAAAAATATATATGTAGTTATGGTATATTCTGTTAAGGACGTAGTAAAGTATAAAGCTCATCTACCTTCAGATTTCACCCTGTGCTATCCAATAGTAGTATTATAAGTACTTCGAGGTTTGCGTTTGGGCATCTATCGTATGTGAATAGATAATTGAAAATATTTGGAGTCAACAAGGAGTACAGTTGGACATTTATTTTCATTCACTACAATTGTTTCTATGCAACGTAGCTCTCAGGCGTGCAGGTACTTGATTATGGAGCCGTTTCCCTGCATTATGAAATTTAGTTGCGTTTCCTCAGCAAAAGCACACCTTGATAAACTCAGTGGTCACTACTAACTTCAGGCCACGATAGATAGAGAGGATGCTCTTGAAGGCGAGAATTTGAACTTACGGAGATAATATTTACATATCGCTTGAGGAAACAATCACACACTTATTGACTCCAAAGTCTTTCAATTATATATATATATATATATATGTGTGTGTATATATATATATATATATATATATATATATATATATATATATATATATATATATATATATATATATATATATATATATATATATATATATATATATATATATAGCAATAAGAAAATGGAGGGGAATATGTGGTACTCATCAACTTGCAGACACTGTACTATGTTAATTAACTTGTTTATTTTTCAACTAAAAGGACAATAAAGACAATATACAAACATATGTGACACACTATATCATATCAACAATTAAAAATTAGAAATTAAAAATTCAAAAGGACATCATGTGACCGAAGAAGGGACACATTCTTACAGTTGTTTCGGCCTAGAGGTGGCATGCCCCATATATATATTCATATATATATATATATATATATATATATATATATATATATATATATATATATACATATATATATATATATGTATTCATTCTCTTTCAGTCATTTGACTGCGGCCATGCTGGAGTATCCCCCAGGACTTATTCTTTGTAAGCCTAGTACTTATTCTATTGGCTCCTATTGCCGAACCGCTAAATTACGGTAACATAAACACACCACCACGGTTGTCAAGCGATAGGGGAGAGGGCAAACACAGACACAAAGATACATATACACAAATATATACATACATAATGGCTTCTTTCAGTTTCCGTTTACCAAATATACCGACAAGGCATTGGTCTGTCCGAGGCTATAGTGGAAGACACTTGCCCAAGGTGTCACGCAGTGAGACTGAACCCGGAACCATGTGATTGTGAAGCAAAGAAGATTACATGACAAGGTTGACTTCGATGAAATTTAATCCCGGAACGTATATACACAGAATATGTCATCGGACGCTCTACCGATTTGGCTATGCAGCCTTCAAAACATTACCCATTCATCCGCATTTCTTCTTTTGTATTTATTTATCTATTTATTTGTTCATTTGCTTATTTATATTAAAACATTTTTTTATATAAATTTTAAATTATATTTCATATTTTATTTATTTTCTTCCACTTTTTTTTCTTTTCTGTTTCTTTCAGGCTTTGTATTTTTGTTTTCTTGTCTTTTGTTCATATATTTCTTATATATCTGATATTTATTTTATCTTTTCTTTTTTTTTTTTTTACAAAACTAAATGTTTTTCTCCAAAACAAACAAAAAAAACGAAAAAATAAAAAATAAAAAAATGTCCCCAAAATTTAGTTAATAATTCTCTTGGGAAACTCAGAAAATATTCTTCATAACTTTGAGGTTTTCACAGCATTGAGGGGCGAGAAGGGTATTGACGCGTGATATACACAAATCATGTTTCCTCCCTCCTTCCTTCCTTCCCTCTCTATCCTTCTCTGTCCCTCTGTCCCTCTCTATCTTCCTTTCTTTCTTTCATTTTTCTTTCTTTTTTCTTTATCTATCTATCTTTCTTTCTTTGTCTATATTTGTTTGTTTCTTTCTTTCTTTCTTTCACTATCTATCTTTCTTTTCTCTTTCTTTCTTTCTTTCTTTCTTTCTTTCTTTCTCTCTCTCTTTCTCTCACTCACTCTCACTAACACTCTCACTACCACTAATACCACCGCCAATACCTTACGAAAACTCTGCTACTACTGCTACTACTACCACCCCACCACTACAACCAACACCACAAGCACCAGCACCCCGACCACGATCACAGTGGGCACTATTACCGTTACTATCGTCATCTTCATCACCACCACCACTACTGTGACCGGCACCATCACCACCACAACCACCACCACTACAATCAAGCCATCCCTCACCACCATGACCACTACGACTAACACGACCACGAGCACTATAACCGTTACCGTTACTAAACCCATCACCACCACCACCACCACTATAACGTGCACTATTAACGTTACTATCACCATTACTACTACACTGCTGCCATTACACTACCGTACAGGATGCACTAATATTGTAGCTAGCACCACCACCGCCACAACCGCTGCCGCCGCCGCCACCATGGAGCGCACTATTACCGTTACTATTATCATCATCATCATCACCACGATCACTACCACCACCATCACCACCACCACTACGACTACCATCACCAATACCGCCGCCGCCGCTGCTCCCACCACCACCACCACTGCCACCACCACAGCGTGCACTATTATCATTACCATCACTATAACTACGACACCACTACCACCGCCGCCACCACAAGGCGCACTATTACCGTTATTCTCCTCCTCCTCCTCATCATCACCATCATCACCATCATCATCATCATCATCATTATCATCATCCTCATCACTACCACCATCATCATCATCACCACCACCACCACCACCACCACCATCATCATCATCATCATCATCATCATCATCATCATCATCATCGTCGTCATCATCATCACCACCTTTATCATCATTACCAGCGCTACTGCTACCACAGTTGCACCATTACAATTACTACCACAACCACTACTACCGCCGCCACCGTCGCCACCACCACCACTACAATCACCACTACCACGTAATGCACTATTACCGCTGCCACGATCCGTACAGAACGCACTACAACCGTCACTACCACCATCAAGCTACCACCTCAGACCGCAACCACTACCACCTCCACTGCAGCCACGAACCAGCGAATGAACCTTTATGAGGTCACACCACGTGCTAGAAAACCCAGCCAAGCACTCGTCAAAACACATTCTGCTGTGTTAAAATTAAAAGAACGATGCAGTTCAGATGAAATATTATATTATGTGAAAATCAGATGAGATGGTCATAGCTGGACTGTGTTTGATCATAGGTGCATTCAAATAAAAGTTGACCTGGGGCTAAGCAACAACAAAAACAACAGCAGCAGTCACTATCTGGGTGTCTAACCTCATCAGTTCTACAGACACACAGCGCCACCACGTCTGGCATTTCACACCACCGGATCAAGTGCAACTCCCACCACCACCACCACTGATAATTCTACCCCCTTTCAAACGCGACCCCCGCCTCCACTATCAAATCACTAACTTTGCAACCGCTATCATTGGTATCCGTCCCCACCCCCACCCCCACTACCCGAGCACACCCTCTATCTTGCAACCATCAACACCACTATCGCCACCACTACCAACAACAACACTCGCAGCACTACCAACACAGCCAACACCACCACCAACAGTGCCACCACCCCAACGGTCACCACCATCACCACCACCACCACCATCAGCACCACCATCACCACCACCATCACCACCACCACCACCACCACCATCACCACCACCACCATCACCACCATCACCACCATCACCACCACCACCACCACCACCACCATCAAAACCACCACCACCACCACCACCATCACCACCACCACCACCATCACCACCACCACATCACCACCACCACCACCATCACCACCACCACCACCATCACCACCATCACCACCACCACCACCACCACCACCATCACCACCACCACCACAGGCCCCAACGACCACCAACACCAACAACAACAGCAACACCAAAACCACCATTTGAAACCTCTCAGTTACCACTACCATCTACAACACCACCACCACCACCACCAACACTACGACCATCACCAAGAGCAACAGCTAAACTATTTCAGCCACCGGTATCAGCCACACCACCACCACCACCACCACCGCTCGCACCACCGCTACCATAACCACCACCATCATCATCATCACTACCATCCCTTTAACCCTCACCACGATCACTTTCGCTATAAACACCTCCGCCAACACCACCAGTACAATCACCACAACCACCACCACCACCAACAACAACAACAACAACAACAACAACATCAATACTACAACTACAACCACTACGGTCTCCAACACCATCACCACCAGTACCACTATCACCATCACAGCACCAATGGGACCGCCATCACGACCACCAGGTACTATCCACAACCACCACCACCACCACCACCACCACCACCACCACCACCACTACTACCATCACTTTCATCAGCTCCACCATTGTGTGCAGAGGCACCGACACCACCACCCCCACCCCCACCTCCAGTACCATCATTACACCACAACCACCGTAACAAGACCAGCAAATGTACCAACGGCGCTGTTATCGTCCCTACCCTGTTACTAGCTGTTCACTTGGGGTGTCTTAAATTACCTTCTGTTAGCAAGGTTTCTTAAACCAAATTCTCTGTCTCCTTCTTTCCTGCCCCGTATCCGCCTCCCCTGTCTCTCTCCTTCCCCGTATCTCCCCCCTTTTTTTCTCCCTTTTCCTTTTTTCACTGTCTGCTGATCTCTCATTTCTCTCTCTCTCTCTAGTATCTATCTGTTTGTCTATGTATCTTGACCTTCTCTTCTAGGTTCCTTCCTTCTCCCCCCCTCTCTCTCTCTCTCTCTCTCTCTCTCTCACTCTATGTCTCTCTCTCTCTCTCTCTCACTCTATGTCTCTCTCTCTCTCTCTCTCTCACTCTATGTCTCTCTCTCTCTCTCTCTCTCTCTCGTCTCAGTACAGAGGGCCTTCGCAGTTTTATGACACAACTGTCTCAATAAAGTACATTTTAAGTACGAAGTTTGATATTCACAGGCACACACATACTACACACACATACACACGCACATACACACGCACATACACACACCCATATACACACACACACCCATACAGAGATATACACACACTAACATACACAGTCACATGCAAACATTCTTTCACTCAGATGACTCACTCCGTCTTGTTACATCGAGTTTCTTATTGTGCTCTTTCAGGAGACATTGCATACATACATGTATACATACATACATGCATACAGACATACATACATACATATATACATACATGCATACGTACATGCATACATGCATACATACATAACACACACACAAACATATACATACATTTATTCATATGCACATACATGTATACATACTGCGTTTGTCGATGCATACATACAACATGCAAACAACCTATAAACATATATGCGTGTGTGTGCGTGTGTGTGTACGTGTGTGTATGTGTCTGCGTGTGAGTATCTTACTCGAGTTTAGTAATTCCTCCATGATATAATATTCTTCCTTTATAAACCGTATTTGACAGTGTATATATATTTCTTCAGTGTACAAATAAAAGGGTAAAGGATTATTAATTTATTAATAAATTAATAATTAATAATTTTTACCAAGCCCTTCGGTATGTAAACACCATTATCGGTGAAGAACTTATTTAAAAGTTCTTATAAATTTATAAACATAATTAAGGGATCAGCAACAGTTATTTCTGTGGTGAAGCAGCTGTTGCTGATCCTTTAATTAAGTTTATTTCTTCAGTGCATATATAATTTTTAAAAGTATCCAAAACTTAGCCTGCATTTAATGCAGCTTGTATGTTAGATGGGAGACTAGCGCCGGGTGGGCTTAAATCCGCCAGTTAACAATGATTTTTACATATAATAAAATATTGAAAAGAAGCTAAATTATTACAGACTTAGCACAAACTCCCGAAAAATTGCTCACGGTATGTCGGGATTTATGTGGGATGATCATATCATTTCACTGAACCTCCTTCCTCAGCACACATGACCCACACCTGATATGTAACTTGCAATATTTAATTACTGTGTTACTTTAAAGAAATATGCTTTTAATTATCTTTTAATTATCTTATAAAATTCAGCTAGAAAAATAAAATTATTTCATCCGCCTGTCAGATATTTCCAATGAGTGGATGACAGCAAAATCATAGCAGTGGCGCACAGCCCTGATGGTAGATCGTGGTAACACAAAACATCGTAGCCAAAATTACGAGTTTTACATCCCACATGGCAATTTTCTTGACCAAAATTTAAACAACAATACGGTTGGCCCGAAAGATGACGAAGTTGAAATACGGTTTGCTCATAACGTAATTTATTTATGATTTCATGCTTTATTCCAGTATATTCCATAATATTATATTTACATGCTTAGAATCATAGATAATGTTTTTTACAAAACATCTTTTAAATATGTTTAATCAAATCTATGATGAAACATTAAATGTGTACTTTTCTACAAAATATACTGGTAAAATACGGATGCTTCTTATGCGTGAGTACGCTTTGTACGCTGGCTTATATGATAGTTTCCTGGGATCTTTGTGGTTTTCGCCATTGTTTACAATTACTCTTTTACTTTTTTTACTTGTTTCGGTCATTTGACTGTGGCCATGCTGGATCAGCGCCTTTAGTCGAGCAAATCGACCCCAGCACTTATTCTTTGTAAGCCTAATACTTATTCTATCAGTGTCTTTGACCGAACCGCTAAGTTACGGGGACGTAAACACACCACCATCGGTTGTCAAGCGATGTTGGGGTGACAAACACAGACACACAAACATATACACACACAAACGCCAGTGTTAGAATGGTGACAGCTGATGGAGGAAATGTTCTCTATGTGGTCTGTGTGTTTTCTGTACTCTGTTTATCATTTTTTCTACGTTTTGTTTGCAACGTCCTGTACCCAGATATGCATCTATATATACAGGTAGATGCAGGTATGTACATACATGTACGTATATATGCATATACTCATTTATTATTTGTATTATATATATATATATATATATATATATATATATATAGGAGAATTTACGAAAAAAAAACAACAACAGACGAGGACAGGTGGTGTAAACAACAAAAGGATGTATTAGTTTAACGCTCGGGAATAGAGAAAGTCTTTAACGTTTCGAGCTACGCTCTTCAACAGAAAGAAATAAGGAGAAAAACAAGAAGAAAAAAATTTAAATGTAGTGGTCAGCGATCTATCATGGTGACTGCCGGACAGAAAGTTCACACAGGAGAGCTAAGAAAAAGGGGAGATAACAAAGGGGAAAGAAGCGGTGAACCCAAATACGAGAAGCTGTGTGTGTTTGAGAGAGAATGCTGGTGATCTTCACGTATGTATGTGTGTATTCCAGACGAGTTCAACTTGTAAGTATTTATGTTTATAAGTGTGAATACGAATTTATATATTAGTTTGTTGAAACTTGGTCTGGTTTTATTTTTAAAAGAGTGGCTATGCGGCAAGTAGCTTGCTTACCAGCGAACATTGTTCCGGGCTCAGTCTAACTGCGTGGCACCTTGGGCAAGTGTCTTCTACTATAGCCTTGGGCTGACCAAAGCCTTGTGAGTGAAATTATTTTCTTGTTTTTCTTTAAGAGTTGGTAACAATAATAGCCACTGCGTGTTTTTGCTTTTGCGTCAACGGAGAAATCAAAGTTCGTACCATTGATTTTCTTGCGTAATTTCCCTTAGCTTACTGTGTGTGTGTGTGTGTGTGTGTGTGTGTGTGTGTGTGTGGGCGCGTGTGTAACATATTTATATATATAATTTACGCCCACAGGTGTAGCTGAGTGGCAAGAAGCTTACTTCTCAACCACATAGTTCTGGATTCAGTCCCAGTGCGTGACTCCTTGGGCAAGTGTCTTCTATATCCTCGGGCCGACCAAAGCCTTGTACGTGAATTTGGTAGACGGAAACTGCAAGAAGCCCGTCGTATATATATATATATATATATATATATATATATATATATATATATATATATATATATGCATGTATGTATGCATATGTATGTATTTATGTGTGTATCTCTATGTCTGTGTTTGTCCCCCAACATCTCTCGAGAACCGATCTTGGGATGTTTACGTCCCTGAAATTTTGTGATTCCGCAAAAGAGAAAAAGTACTAGGCTTAACAAAGAAGAAACCCTGGAGTCGATTTCTAGCATTTCTAGAAATAAGAGTCAAACAACTCTTAGCCACGTGAGACCACTTTCTAATGACTGACAAGGGAGATAGGCTCCCTCCTCATCAGGCTCCGTCATTTTAGTGGCGATTATATTTGTTTCCTTTCGGTGCTAAATCGTTGGCATTATCTTCGCATTGTAAGTGAGTTCCATGTTGTTAGTGTAGCTGCGGTCCAAAATGTTATTGATTCAGATTGGGTACGATAATCTTTGTTGCAAGGACATTAATTTAGTGAAATCATATAGTTTCTGCCTGGTTTTATTCATGGCGAGATGATTATCAACATCGTGTTGCCTTTGGGCTATTTGATGCTCGGGTGGTTGAAGTCATCTAACAGAAGTACGTTAATATGCTGATCTAATTTTGTTAGTACGTCTTTTATTATTCTAAGGCTTCCTTCAAATTTACCATTGTGGTGGATGATAATAACACATCGAGTAGATATTAGAATATCGAATTACTTTATATGTACTATGAGTGTATCTCAAACTGAGCTTGAATACTGAACGGTATGGCATCTTCGCCACTGATGAACATGGCAACTGCAACATAACTTCTTTTCTTTCTTGTCTGTGCGAAACACAGCTTACTTTGGAATGTACATCTCGGCATGCTTACACTATTTTCACACACACACACACACACACACACACACACACACACACACACACACATTATATATATATTTAATACATAATCGTATACAACGCGTATGTATGTATGTATGTATGTATGTATATATCAGATATATGCATGTCTTATATGTATGTAAATAGACTGATAGAGTGATAGACTGATAGATAGATACATAAATAGATAGATAGATAGAGAGATAGAGAGAGAAAGATAGCTATATATATGCGTTTGGGCGTGTATATGTACACACACACACACATATATAGTATGTATGTATGTATGTTTTTAACATATTGATGTGCATTCATACGTTTATATACATATATAGTACCTCTTTTCGCGCGCGTATATGTATGTGAGCGTGCATGTGTATGTGAGTGTGTGTGTGTGTGTGCGTGCGTGTGTGTGTGTGTGTGTGTGTGTGTGTGTACAAGTGCATATCCATGACATAGATATATACACTCTCCGTTCCTGTTTCGCCGAAGTTGATTACAATCAGTAAATGCCTTGTAAATCTCCATAAATCTATGCATGGCATTCGATCAATATAGCAACAACTCGTTGTTTTACCTGTTTTCATACTCCTGCCGTGTAAACATCGCTGCTTACTTTAAAAATACCTTCTTTTAAGTAGATTCCGTAAATTGATGTAAAACACGATTTATTCTATTCTTAATTTACTCCGTAAGTAAACTAAGTAGATTTGTTGCATAGAACTATAGCCGTGTGGTTAAGATGTACGCTTTACTACTCACTAAGTGTTTATGGTATCGATTCCACTATGGGGTACCCGAGACACGATTTTTTCTGCTGTCTTTGGGCAGATCTAAGATTTTTAATAATTTAAGATTTTAACTTACAAAATACTGAAAGATAATATTTCAATTTTTCCATGTAAGTGATGATAATATTTCAACTTTTTCCATGTTTAATTCAGATATATGTTGTGATTGAATTATTTGATATTACCCATCCGCACCAAATTAATGGCAGGGAATTTTACCATCTTGCTGGTTGCACTATGGCTCACCAAAAGTTACAAGCAACAGGACCCCAAAACCATCAGTTACCAGGCTCACCTTAAGTAACCTAAATTTTCAGTTGGTGATAATAGCACTGACTGCTGCTAATCTAGATCTATCAATAACTATTCACTACAGCAGTAATTATAAAAGCATATCAGAAAGATACAAGTTAAAATTACCTACATCCCATTAATATATATCTGATTTATGAAAAATCCCTTTTAATTAATTTTGAAATTTAAAAAGTAAATTTAGAATATAAGCACTTTTAACCAATGCCTTTTTCTGCACAGCCTTACTATATGCCTTCAGGTCTGCCCACAGAGACACTGCCAAAAATGACTATATTCCTGCCCCAATAAATTTAGGTGCACATATCTGAAGCATATAATACATCAATGAACTCGCCTGATTAAATAATTAACTAAAAAGAAAAGGAAAGCAACCAAAAAGGAAAAGCAAAAAAAAAAAAAAGCAGAAAGTAAGTTAATTACAGCTGAAAGAGAAAATTAATAATAAAAGTTAATCTTACCCTAATTCAACAGTATATTAAAAATAACTTTATTAAATACTTAATTAAAAATACGAAAAGTAAAGTCGACCTCGGTGGAATTCGAACTCAGTAAGAAAAGTTAGACGAAATAGCACTAAGTATTGCGCCCTCCGCGATACCCTTTTTGCCGACTAGTCGCGTTAGAATACAATAACTCATTTTAGACATATATTCTTATCTTAACATTATTGCTTGGTGCGTCACTTCTTACTTCCTCACTTACTGACAATAAATTTCATGACATTTCACCTCATAACGTCCTAATTTTTGCTCAATGCTACTAACAATTCTGAATTCCTCATGCATTTTTCTATCATTTAAGCCTAAGAAAACTATACTTTTATTTCAAAATAAAAAAAATTATGTTAATTGAAGATGAATAGGTGCCTTACTGCCCACCTTTAGACGTTACATATTTTGATGTAATTTTTTTTCTACTGAGCCAAATCTCAAACTATTTATGCCAAAGTGTAGCTGAGGAGGTGTCCTCTTTAAAACTGTTAACAGTTTGCAATTTAGTTGAGAATCGAATTAGTGGTGAAACTTGGAAGCTGCTGCGATGGACGAAATGGTGGACTTAAGAATATATTCAACTACTACTGTGGTTGAATGATATATACATATGCATACGCATTTACATACACACATATACACATATATATTCATACATACATATATATATATGTGTATGTGGGGTGTATGTGTGTATGTGTGTGTGTGTATTCGGTTGTGCCGCATGCCTTAATTTTCGCGTTTATACCGCTCGTTTATCAAGCTGCCGTTTGAATGACGGTAGATGAAAATCGAATAAATATTATGACATATTTTATTAAGAACTTTTGCAACACACGCATAAACATATATATCTATACACATATTCACATACATATATACATAATATATACATATTTATAATATACCTATAGTTCCTGAAAAGTTCCTGGCTTTAAGGGTATTGCGGGAGACGGCCCTTTTGGAAGCCTAACCTTCCAAGTTCTCTTACAGAAATTTGAAAAACTAAAGAACCGCTGCAATAAGTGTGTGAATCTGATAGGGGAATATGTTCAATAAAACTTGTCCTCCTGTATTTTCTTTTACTAAAAAGTAAGGAACTTTTCAGCACCTTCTCGTACACAAGTTTGTGGCCTAGTGCTTAGTGTGTGGCACCCATGATTGTAAGTCTGAGGTTTCGATTTCTAGACTCGGCAATGCATTGTATTTTTGAGAAAAAAACACTTCATTTCACATTGATCCAGTTCACTCAGTTGACGAAAAGGAGTAGTCCTGCAAGGAAGCAGCCCCCATACAGAGTGTGTGTGTGGGGGGGGGGGGGGGTAATGTATACGCCACAAGTCCAGGAAACCGGCCTTAAGTGACTATGGCTCCGGAGGACCTTTCATTCTTTTTAATACACACACAAGCAAACACACACACACCACACACATACACATATATGTGTGTGCGAGGGATCTGCAAGACGAATTAGGGGTGATAGACCCGAGGTCAAAAGATACACACACACACACACACACACACACACACACACACACACACACAAACATATATATACATGCTCACACGCACAAACACACACAAACACACACACGTGATAGACTCCAGGTACAAAGATACACACACACACGTGTTTATGTGATGTGTGTGGGGGAGAGAGAGAGAAAGGGAGAGAGTATGTATGTGTGTATGTGTGTGTGTGTGTGTGTGTGTGTGTGTGTGTGTGTGTTTCTTTTGACTTCGGATCTATCACCCCTAAGTAATCTTGCAGATCCATCTTTCCCCATTTCGATCATTTCAAACATATTTTCTCGATATCCGTAAACACAATGCAGTATTAATCGCTCCTTGAGGATTGCAACTACCATCTCATTGAATTAGTACCTGTTTCATCATTTTGTGAAAGCGCCAAGAAATTTGATAAAAGTCGAATTATAATTACTGTATCCATACCATATTTCCTCGTATTACCCATCACATATGACAGCTTACATTCTAGTATATACATACGCATAAGCCAGTTGCTAGCGGCATCAAGTCCATCTTGTTTTGAAGTAATTATTATAATTCTTTAATGGTTCCAAATTCATTCATAATTGTTATTTTTAATGGCCAATTCCGCTCCTCGCCTCCATCATGGACAACACCCACTATGTGCAAAGTTATTAAAATAATTAGCAATTTATAAAATTGTTTGCTCATCGATTCCTTCTTGGATTAGAATCGTTTTAGGTTGGATTTCCAAATCTGCTGGCATTGAAACTATTCTATATTTAGTGAGAATCAATATCTGAAGAATATTCAAATTCTTTGCAATTTTAGATACAGAGGTGAGCACACACACAGACACATGAATATATGTACATGCACATACATTTACATATATAATACATGCATATCTATCTTTCTATCTATCTATCTATATGTGTGTGTGTGTGTGTGTGTGTGTGTGTGTGTGTGTGTGTGTGTGTGTGTGTGCTTATATATATATATATATATACGCATACATACATACTTACATATACTTTGCCAATACGCTCCGTTGAATATTACTTATACTAAATAATACTACTGCTGCTTCTGCTGCTACTACTACTACTACTACTACTACTACTACTACTACAGCTGCTGCTGCTGCTGCTACTACTACTACTACTACTACTACTACTACTACTACTGCTGCTGCTGCTGCTGCTGCTGCTGCATTACTTTGCAAGATGTAATCAATGCGATAACAACATATATGGTTACTAGCTAATCTCAAGTGGCGTAGCTTATTATTCAATTACTGGAAAATGCTTAGTGTGTGTTTTTGTATGTCTGTTATGCATGTGTAAACAATGTCGTCCCAGGTTCAAACCTACTGTGTGTCATTATGTTTTGAATTGGCTCAAGGTTTCTAAATGAATCTGGATTTGTGGAAACTTTGGTTGGCTTCCCGTATGAATTCTAAATGTGAGTCAAAAGGTGAGCTTTGTCGTACCCTGTGTTAAACTGATTCTATCTCAGCATTATGTTAGGGTTAGGTGTGACTACGGAATACTTAACCACTGTGGAATACCCAGTCAAATATAAACAGCAGCAACTTTCTTCTACCTTTCTTTTTCTCTCACTCACTCTGTATGTATGTATGTATGTATGTATGTATGTATGTACGCATAGATACATATATAAAATAATAAATAAATGCGCCCTTTTAAAGCCTAGCCGGGCTCATGGGCCCGGTTTGCCAGTTTCAATGGTGTATGTGTTCCCAGCTGGACAGGACGCCAGTCCATTGCAGCGTTACTCATTTTTGCCAGCTTAGTGGACTGGAGCAACGTGAAATTAAGTATTTTGCTCAAGAACATAACGCGTCACCCGGTTCAGGAATCGAAACTACAACCTTATGTTCATGGTGCTGACATATATATATATATATATATATATATATATATATATATATGTATATATATATATATATATATATGTATATATATATATATGTATATATATATATATATATATATATATATATATATATATAGTATGTATATATATATTTATAATATATATATATATATATATATATATATATATATATATATATATATATTATAAATATATATATACATACTAGCAGGCATACCCTGCGTTGCTCGAGATAAAGTAGCATAACTGGTGAGTCGCGAAATCCTCCAATCGTGATATTTCACTGTTCCTTGGTGATAATTTCTCTCTTGTAAATATATGTGGTAGTCGTCTGTCCCATATGAAAAAAAAAAACAATGGATACATCAAAGGATCATAGGATCGATGTAACTCTGAAATTCTCTATCCACCTTGTTTTAAATGAGGAACAATATTTCTGTTTTCTGAAGGCTCATTTGACATTAAAACTGCAACCTCAGCCCCTGTTGGTGCATTAAAACGCCGAGCATGTTCTCCTTTGGCACGCTTATTTTCCCGAAGTTGATGGTAAAATTTGACCTTGGATTTCAACCTTGGACAGATGCATCCTGGTGACCAAAGTTGGTCATGGCAGATTTGTACTCACTGCGTCTTGACAAAAAGTGTTTGCTGAATTGACTTTCTCCAGTGAACAGTCTTTGAAATAACTGAGGCAAAGGTGGAAAAGGATCCAGTGTAACCATTCCATTTCCACAGCACATTCTTGATGATTCTCCAGTAAATTTCTTAGCGCCACACTGACAAAGGTTGGTCATTTCTCCCCTTGCAGCCTTGTTACATGGGTCGTTTTTGTCATACAGTAATGCTGAACGTTTAGCATTTTGAATCTCACGTTGTCTTAAATTTTCATGCCTGCTTCAATCAGCAATCACACGCTGTTGTCTCTCTTCCTCAGACTCATTTCTTCTTGCAAATATATGGCGAAATATATCTTGCTCCTGTCTTTCTTGACGCTCACCAAAGGTTTCATTTTGCCGAGACTCTCTTTGTCTAGAAAGTCGTTCTTTCCTTGCATCACAGCTTTCAGATTGACGACGAAGAAGCCCGTCGTATATATGTATGTATGTATATGTATATGTTCGTATATGTTTGACAACCGATGGTGGTGTGTTTACGTCCCCGTAATCTAGCGGTACGGCAAAAGAGACCGATAGAATAAGTACTAGGCTTACAAAAAATAAGTCCTGGGGTCGATTTGCTCGACTAAAGGCGGTGCTCCAGCATCGCCACAGTCAAATGACTGAAACAAGTAAAAGAGTAAAAGAATACATATGCATGCATGCACACCCACACATACATACATACATACATACATACGTGCATACGTACATACGTACGGAAGGACGGGCAGGCGAATCTTGACGTGCCTGTAAACTTGATCTTCGCTATAAATTTGACTCTACCCTCGGTATAGAGTCACAGTAAATATTGTTTTTTAATTCTAAATCTTACTTTAAAATAATATCCTTATCTTAACACATACACATAATGTATACAATATACAAGCATGCATACAAGTATACACATACATATATTTCTGTATGTGAGTACCATTCATTGGTATATGCTATCTGTAAGATGTTTTATATTTGTGGATGCGAGTGTCTTCATTTTGTTTTCGGTAGAGGTAGAACTTATTGGTAGTTAAGTTTGTTAAGTCAAGTAAATTTACTATTTTAAGTTTCTGGTGGCTGGTGTTGGTGTTGGAGGT